>NC_073745.1:330320958-330550958 GCF_029784135.1 Toxorhynchites rutilus septentrionalis | reverse complement strand
TTCCATTTTAGTTGCTGTTGCTTCCAGTTGACACTATTCAAACAAAAGCCCACTGTCGATGCGATGAAACCAACTCAACGTATTAGTCTTAGGATGCATTAGAAGCGCTCTTGTACAGTCTGCCAAATAAAAGATTTTGTTTTTGAGGTTCATCCATTTAAGAAAATCAACATGATCAAATTGTGATATTGAAATATACGATATCGCGGGACATTTTCGTTTCTATTGCCAAATGCGGGACGTTTCGCGGGACGTAATCTTACGCGGGACATTTTGTTGAAATGCGGGACTGTCCCGCGTAACGCGGGACGTCTGGTCACTTTAGGTTAACAGCTTGATAGCTTGACGAAATTTTGAGGGTTTATCAAGGCCGCAGTTTTGATAACCGGATCGCTGAAATCAAATTGCTTTGAAATCTGTTTCACGATATAGAAGTCACGACAAATCGATTTGAAGATTAGCTTCCTAGCTGCATCCAATCCTTTTTCAGCTTCAACATCTTCAGGCTTCTTCAGAAATTCTTTTTAGTTCACATCACAATCAACATCAGCGAATTGTTGCATGTAGCTCTCCACACATGATCAACAATGTCTGATTGTAAAGTTCGCAAAATTGAGAACTTTCTGATTGAAAATTCAATTGACGTGATTGATGAGCGGTAGAACAAAGTTTATGAACAGCATAAGTGGTTTTGTCATAGGATCGTTTAATTGAGTCAATATATAATTAGCGGATTGATTATGATCATGTTTAACATGGAACGAAAAAAAAAGTTTAAGCTCTTTTAAACGCTCAAGATTTCACTTAACAACTGCCTCCAACGGAAGCCATCTCGTTGCGTTGTGTTCAACATTTTTATAAATCAAATCATGCACTGTAATAAATTTAGCTTGAGCTTGAGCTTGGGTAGACTGTACAATTCGTAGTTGCTCTCCGTGATTGACCTGAACCAACCAAATTGCGCAAAGAACACACAGAATGACGCTTGGGACTAGCAAATCATTCTCGTTGTGCAATTTTCGGTGATTCGAGCTTTAAATGGTCAATAACGACGCCGGCCACGTCCTTACAGTCACCAGGGGAAGGGAAGGAATGTTAGTATGATATTCGCCGCCCGAAGGCCAGAAGGGTCGCCTCTATAGCGTGGTTCCCTAGCGTTTATCATGGAAGGGATAGTTTTTAGTAGGGAGAGGTAAGAATTAGGATTCACTGTGGTAAGTGATATGATTATATATAGGCGAACTATCGACCACTCGACGAACCAAAATTCTGAAAATCATAACACGCGGCAGAGATTATCTTTAGGTATTCTAAAAAGGAAAACCTGTTAGTATGATTGGACTGGCTATATATTTTGTTATTTTATCGTACGTACGTATCTAAATTCAATCATGACGGCGAAGAGTCTCTTTGGGGTACCTGAAAAGGTAACCGAGGGAATTCCTATGGAACCAATAAGACGGGCGATATATTACTTTATTCATCCCGCGTATTCTGTATCGAACTCTAATAACGATGGCAGGGAGTTATGTTTCGGAAACCTGAGAAGCTAACCAAGAGCACTAAACGGATGAAGAACCTATAGTCTGAGTTTATAAACTCAATTTAGTGGCTGGAATTGAAAAACCAAAAACTAATATTGAAACATCCCTAAACAAAAAAACAAAAACAAACATTGAAAAAAAAATAACAGCGATGAACTCGAAACATAGAAAAAAATTGCACAAACACCAAGGACAAGTGAAGTAAGCAAGCAAAAACGCTGACACCATCTAATCAAATGAAAAAAAGACGGGTGGGTAATGTCGGGGACATAACCAGAGTGACGTAGGACTATACAAAGGGGACAGCGTTTGCTAAATATATATTTTAAATATATTGTTTTATTTTCTTCTCCTACGTGAATACCTACCTACCTACCTGAAAAATGGATTACTTTACTGTTTACTCTTTATGAACATGTTGGGGGTTCTGAAAAGAACCTTTGGTGTTGTGTTTTTGCGTTTTTTTACAAACTTGATTCTTGATTTTTTTCTGAAAGCTTTGTACTTATTAAATGTTCAACGCCGGGCATCTTTCGGCGAATGCACATATCGTACAATCAAAATGATGGCTGTGATAGGTGTAGAATAGATATAAACGTAATAATAACATTGTCTCGCCCCTGGTCGGAGGAACGAATGAAAAGTGACTGCAAGAAGGGACGAGCCAAGATGGGTCTATGGTACTAGGTGAGGCCGTTTCGTCACTAAGTTGGTTAGGGGAGCGGTATATGAAAACAGTACGGAAGAAAGCAGAAGGGGAATTATTTCCTTGAGGCGTGAAAGAGACAGATTGATCACGAGCGAGCTTGGGTACAAGCGTACTGTGTTTTGTTTACAAACAAAACACGGTAGGCTTCCAAGATGGCTGAAGAGTGGTTTTAGCAAGTTGGCCCACCTTAGGATATACTTCTACGCGCCTTGGGACGAGCATCTTCTTGTTGGTTTCAGAGTATAGCAAACGTGAGCAACAACGGACGTGTTTTATTAGAAACACAAGTTCTACGATCGCCAGCTTCAAGGGTGGACTCTACAATTTGGCGCAGCCGGTACGATTACATGGTGAGTATATTTGCAGCAAGGTTGAAAATATAAAGCGTAACTAAGTGAGAAATGATGGACTGAAAAAGGAAATGGCGGTTTTTTTCCCTCTGATCAATTGTGTTTCGTGACTTCAGCTATGCGATTTATAATGAGTGATATAACTTTTTTTTTCTCTTCAAGAGATTTTTATTGGTTTTATACGGTATACACGAGAGGAGAAAAGATGCGGGTCCGGTTGAAGACCGTAGCGCCAAACAGAAAAGCAAATATTAATGTAACTGAAAGGCTAGTTTAATTAGAAAAGATGCGAGACCGCATCAGTGCATACAAGAGGAGGATATTTAATGATACTGATCATAGTGATTGTATTTAACAGATATAGAGATAGAGCTTAAAAAAATCTCTTTGACCAACGAGGATTTTCACCAAGAAGTGAAGAAGTTTGTGTTTGTGATATTTGTGTATGATCCAGTTATCCAGGACTGTTTGATTATATAACAAAGCTCCCATAAGAAGCATTTTCTTGCTTTGCTTATTTATGCCATGACTGAGAATTTTGAATTTCAAACGACATACATACTCATATTGAAACTAGTGAGAATGAGAGAAAATGACATGAGTGTGCATACAGCGTAGCTATGCACTTTTAGAGATAACTGTATGCTGAGACTTGAATGTCACGACTGCCGTGTGTTAGTGATATTATAAGGAAGAAAAGTACAACTACAAGCAATGCGTACGAGTCATCAACGCGTTTCAAAAACAATGGTGTGACAGTTCTTTGTTGTTCCTTTGACGATCGATTAATTTTTTTCGAATAAATTAATTCGGCTTTCAATATTCAGTGAATATCCAGTGATTTTGAATTAAAACGTACAAATATAATGCAGAAGATATTGGAATTGCGTGACTGAAATGGCTCGTTTTATTTACCTTTCAGATGAATTCGGAAAATCAATTTCAACTGGATCCTTTCAATGATGCCACCGATGCTTCCAATCTACGTCGGGAGTGGGAGGAGTGGCATAGATCCTGTGAAATAGTATTGGAACTGAAAAAGATTGAATCGCAGCACGAAAGGCTCCTTTTTCTGTTGGCTCGAGGAGGTAGAGGTTTGCAGAGAATTTATGACCATCTTGCACCAGTGGCTGGAGAAATCTATCCAGAACCGGCGAAAGTTCCATTCGCGCCACGGGAGATTCCGGAGTACGACAACGCTGTCAAGCGTCTCAATGCCTTCTTCGTTGGAAAACGCAACGAAAGGGTTGAACTGGAAGTTTTCCGTTCTCTCCGTCAAACAACTGAAGAGACGTTCAACCGTTATATTTTGAGATTGCGCACTCAGGCTGTATGCTGTAACTTCGGTGACCGTGAGAAAAAAGAATTGTTGCAACAGATAACGGTGGGTGCACTGGATGAGAGGGTGAGAGATAAAGGCATCGAAGGAAATATGGATTTAGATGAGATCGTAAATTATGCGCGAGATCCTGCTGAAGCAGAAAGGAAAAATGCAGCCGTTCAGATCTGAAACCAATACGGTGGCTTTGGTCAAACAAGATTGGACAAAGAAGATGCCAAAGAGGGGATATTCGACACAATTGTTCAAGCGTGATCGGAGATTGGAAAATGCTGGAAGAACAGAATGCAGCCGTTTTGGATCATGGCGACACCATCGAGAGTCGAAAGATTGCATCGCCCGAAACGCTTCGTGCAACAAATGGGGGTCCAAGGTCACTTCGCGAGGAAGTGCAGAGTTGGTCGGAATGAGCCCTCAGAAATCCGATACTCTTGGAAAAAATCGGAAACGGCTAATGCTGCGCGGGATGGAAGTGCCCAGGGATCAAGATAGGAATATCCGTCCCGTTTTGACGAGAATAAAGAGGTAGAATAACCTTTCTATTTTATGTTTCTTATTTTATATTCTTAACACGAAGATTAACTGAAACGAACGATTAATTTGACATAAATAAAGCTAATCAAAACTAATGTTAACATTTTGTTCTTTCAAATTATTTGCTTTGCCAGGCAAACACAGCACATGATGGAACAATTGTGGGATTTATTGATCAACTCCCGGTAGAGTTTCTGATTGACTCTGGGGCGTCAATCAACACTGTTTTTGGTCCGTCCGAGTGGATCTCGCCAATGGTTGTAGTTCCAAAAGGAACAGATGATATCCGCTTGTGCATAAATATGCGATATCCCAACCAAGCGATACAGCGGGAACATTATCCATTACCACTCATTGATACACTGTTAAACAAGCTGAAGGGAGCGGTTGTATTCTCCAGCATTGACATCACCTCGGCATACTATCATGTAGAATTACATCCAACGTCACGCGAAATAACAACGTTCATGACGGGAAGAGGTCTCATGCGGTTCAAGCGTTTAATGTTTGGTATCAACTGCGCACCTGAGCTATTTCAGCGAATAATGTGTGGAATGTTTGCTGGTATTGAAGGTGTTGTGGTGTATATCGACGACATTGTTGTTTGGGGATCAACACTAGAAGAACATGATGAACGGTTACAAAAAGTACTAAATATTCTTGAGGATAACCGGGCAATGCTAAACAAAGAAAAGTATGTTTTTGGCGTGAAAGAGCTCGAAATACTGGGCTTCAAGGTAGGCGTGGATGGAATCAGCCCAACGGATGCCAAAGTTGCAGCAATCCGGAACTTCAGAATGCCAGAAACAAAGGAGGAGGTCCGAAGCTTCCTTGGTTTGATCAATTTCGTTGGACAGTTCATACCGCATTTGTCATCAAGAACAGAAGCCCTTCGACGACTTATTAGAGGGGAAGTGGAGTCATTTGGTTTAGAACAACAAACAGCTTTTGATGATCTGCGCAATGAGCTTTCGAACACCGTACAACGTTTAGGATTCTTTGACCCAAAGGACCAGACAGAGCTATACGTTGATGCATCCGCAGTGGGTCTTGGAGCTGTTTTAATCCAGAGAGATATTTGGGAAAAACCAAGGATTATCAGTTTCGCATCGAAAGGTCTCACTAAGACGGAGAGGGTTTATCCGCAAACACAACGCGAAGCCTTAGCTATTGTTTGGGCTGTGGAAAAAAATTTATGCGTATTTATTTGGAGTGCACTTTACTGTGTTTACTGACCATAAAACACTTGAATATATATTTAACGGAAAACATCAGGAGGGGAAGCGAGCTTGCTCTCGGGCTGAGGCGTGGGCGTTGCGGTTACAGCCTTATGATTTTAAAGTGGTACATGTGTCAGGATACGACAATATCTCTGATATTTTATCAAGATTATGTCCGCAAACAGATGCAGCATTTGATGAATCTTCAGACCATTTTGGTTGTGGGATAGGCGAAGGGCCGTCAGCCATTACGCTGGACGACATTCGGAAAGAAACAAATCTTGATGATGTGCTTAAAGAAGTTGTAGAATCCATTAAAACGCAGGTGTGGCCATCAAGTTTGTTCGCTTATCAAGCTTTCTCTAAAGAATTGGGGGTGATTCAAGGCGTTGTAGTAAGAGATGACCGAATTATTCTTCCATCAAAACTGCGACAAAGAGCATTAGATATCGCGCATCGAGGCCATCCAGGAGTAGTTTCAATGAAACGAAATCTCAGGGAGAAAGTGTGGTGGCCCTATATGGACCGAGATGTTGAGCATCGTGTACAAGAATGTGCGGGTTGTGCTTCAGTGAGTTCACAAGGACCACCGGAACCAATGCACCGTAAAGAAATGCCGAATCGTGCATGGCAGGATTTGGCCATAGATTTTCTCTCTGCCAAGGAATGTGCGACGTTCTTGGTACTAGTTGATTACTATAGCCGATTTTTATCTGTCACTGAAATGAAGTCTACTAATGCAAGAAAAACTATTGAGGTTTTGGAAAGCGTGTTTAACGAGCACACATATCCAGAGACAGTTAGAACTGACAATGGACCTCCGTTCGCTAGCGAAGAGTTTTCGAACTACTGTCTCAGTAAAAATATTCGACTTGTACGCAGCATTCCGTACTGGCCCCAGATGAACGGTTTGGTTGAACGACAAAACCAGGGGATCCTGCGCACCTTGAGAATTGCTCGCACAATGAAGGAGGACTGGCGAAAAGCCGTTGAGGAATATGTATATTCGTATAACACTACACCACATTCAGTCACCGGGAAGTCACCGATGGAGTTGCTTACTGGACGACCAGTGAAGGACCTACTCCCATCACTGAGAACCGAACCCTACTGGAATCGTGATGAGGAAACACGGGATAAGGACATAATCAGGAAAATGCAGGGTAAACTCTACGCCGATAAACGTCGGCATGCTAGAACGTCAGAAATTGTTGTTGGGGATACCGTTATGATTAAAAACTACGAAATTGGAAAATTAGAGACGGCCTTTCGACCGGAGAAGTATACCGTGATAAAAAAAAGTGGAAGCGACGTGGTCATACTATGCGAAGACGGTGTCAAATATAGGCGACCGATAACTCATTTGAAAAAGTACCCAATTCTGGACAAACAAGATGGTTTGAAGCAGCTACAATTCGAAACGGATTCTGATTCAGGGTCAGCAATTGTACAAGATCCAACTCGGAGCTCGGATCAAACTAAATCTCCACCCATCAAGCGTCCAAAACGAACAATGAAGGTGCCAGCACGATATAATAAATAATTGTATACATTTTTTCTCTATTTTTTCATAACAACCAAATTAAAGATAGCTTTATCTATTTATTGTTTTATCTATGGGCTAGATGAGAGATGTAGAATAGATATAAACGTAATAATAACATTGTCTCGCCCCTGGTCGGAGGAATGAATGAAAAGTGACTGCAAGAAGGGACGAGCATCTTCGTGTTGGTTTCAGATAGAGGTGTGCAAATCAGCTCATCATGATGAACAGCTCTTCAGCTCAGTTGTCAGAGCCGACTTTCAATTTGGGTCCCAAACTCGATAGCCACGAAGCCAGTTTGAAAATGTTAAAATTCAAATGAAATTTTTCACACCATATTATTAATTACTTGAAACACGTATTCCAGACTATTATTTACAACAGACTCGGCGAGTACAACATTTCCGACATTTTTACTGAGGCTTTACATTACAATAGAAAGTTTTCTTCAAAAAAAAAAGACGGGTGGGTAATGTCGGTGACATAACCGGAGTGACGTAGGACTATACAAAGGGGACATCTTTCGCTAAATATATATTTTAAATATATTGTTTTATTTTCTTCTCCTACGTGAATACCTACCTATCTACCTGAAAAATGGATTAGTTTACTGTTTACTCTTTATGAACATGTTGGGGGTTCTGAAAAGAACCTTTAGTGTTGTGTTTTTGCGTTTTTTTTTTACAAACTTGATTCTTGATTTTTTTCTGAAGGCTTTGTACTTATTAAATGTTCAACGTCGGGCATCTTTCGGCGTATACACATATCGTACAATCAAAATGATGGCTGTGATAGGGAATGCATAGGTGGTCATCAGCTCGTTCACTATCATATATTTCACTATTGAGCACATTATCGTACCTTAAGCTATGGTTTCGGAGACGAATGAATTGTAAGATTTGTAGTCTCCGCAAACAAATTAAATAAAAATGAAAAAGAACTGAGGTTTTGGAGACGAACTCTACGATCTGTCGAGAAATAAACGAGCTATAAGCGTCCTGAAAAACCAACAGTAAATACAGGGACGAACAGAGCAGCAGGAAATACATAGCTCATCGTGTTGCTCTTTAGTTATTTCTGTATACAATGCAGATGTAACGTCAGTCAATTTTAAACATCAGTTATCAACCAAAGAAAGCAGTTCTTGCTACCAAGAAAATTCGTTAATGCCATCCTGCATACAATGTGTTGTAATTTGAAGCCACTTTTAATTCGGAAACCATACATGGGTTTGTGAAAACTGAATGATTAATTTAAAAGACCCCAACCACCAATAAAAACAAAATATAAACAAAGAACAAGCATAAACAAAAAAATCAGTTTATATTATATGTCATATTATGTCACTTTAGAATGCATTGGTATTGTGAAAAACTTTTAATAACTCTTCTTTGAAAGGTTTAATAGCCCTGAAAAGCGCCGTGTTTTACGGTGGCTGGTTTTGCCACCAAAGCAGTCTGTATAAACAAACTTTTTCTTTCTTCTACCTGCTGCCGTTTTGCGATTGCGTTTGCCACTCGCTGAAACTAGTTGTTGCCTTGATGAGCGCCGAACCGAAGCTGCTCTGTTCTTGATGCGTGTTTTCTGATTGTCGTGAGCAGCTTTGCAAGCCAACTCGAGCACTCCGATGGCGAAATGAGATATTTTTTTGAGGTCCGCGCGTTCTGTACTCTAGCGGTACACACTCACAGGATAGAGACAAATCGGCAGACTCAGCCAAAGAGGCGAGTCCAACGAGACGAACGAATGAGCGTTAAAAGGCAGCGATGGCAAAAAAATACATTTATTACGATTTGTTCGCTCGTTGGATTCCCATGCAGGCTAAAAAGGGTCCTTTTCAGGATCACAAAATTATCTTCAATCTAAAGAGTTTATTGTTTTGTTATCACTCGATATCCCCATCTTGTTCGGCTAAACCTTTCTGTTTAGCGATTTGTTGCCACTCGCCACAGCTTTCACAGCTGGGAAATTTCTTCCTATCCAGCTTTGTGACATGTTGTACAGTAAATTACATTCAATGCGACGTGCCGAAGCACCACTCAGTATCGCATTGGAGGCGATTTTAACCTGTAATTGAACATTTGCGATGACAGTGGTACAGTGTCGACTTTCAATGTGGGGTCATAATTTGGATCTCTATGTTTACAAAAATGTCCAACTAAATATGTCGCATTAAATGTCCGTCCAATTAGCTAAATGTCGAACTAATTGTAAATTACTGTACTTTCAATCTGGAAACAATTTAAGAATTGGTGAAAATTGAATAATCAGGAAAGTCCCCAACTATCAATAAGCTCAGAACAACTGCAAAATTCACATACTCATCAGATCCTGGCAAACAAATTATGAAAAAAATCAATTTGTGTTTTATTATTATTTTGGATATTATTTTAAGAAAGCATTGAACTGTATTTCGTAAACTCTTTTTTGAAAGGTTTAATGGCCCTGATAAGCGCCGTGTTTTATGGAATGGTTCCAATTTAGAAAACTTAGTACTCGTGGTTTTGAAAAAAACCATTTAGAACGCCCTCGATGCCACCTTGTTCTGGATTTGCCACCAAAGCAGATTGTAAAAAGAACAAACTTTTTTCATCTGCAACCTGCTGCCGTTTTGCGATTAAGTTTGCCACTCGCCACTCGCTACAACTGCCTGTTGTTGTCTTGATGTCCACCGAACCGAATGTGTTCTGTTCCTAATACGGGTTTTCTTATCGTCGCGAGCAGCTTTGACTCGATCACTTCGGCGGCCGAAACTAGCCTTTCCCTTCACTTTTCCTCCTTTGTCATGTTCAGACATGGCTGCTTGGGTTGGTTTGTTGATGTGTTGTGATGCGAACTGATGTGGTGTACGGTTTGAATGAGAATGATCGTTACGGCAGCGGAGCGGGGATTTTTAAGCTGACTGGCTGGCTCGAGAGTTACGCATGTGTGAGACTGCGACCAATGTTTCGTTCATTTTTTTCTTTTTCCTTCCCAATCGTGCTTCATTCTATTTCGCTGCTGCTCTGGTTGCCCGTTTTGGTCGGTACGATTTGAGGAGCACAAAATGGACCAATCAAAAATGGGCACATAGTGCATTTTGATATTTCACAATTATTCAATTATTTATCTCAAGAAAAATGAAATGTTATTCGTTATGATAGATGCGTAGATATATTTCCTAGCAATTGATGCAAAAACCTTTGCGATCTATTGAGAAATGCTCGAGTTATAAGCGTTCCAAATCTTGCATTTTTTCCTACTTGTTCAGTGCCTAGATTTCCATTTCACCCCCTATATCTTCCGGTTAGACGTAGTCCTACGTCAAAAAATCTTATGAGATTTTTGCACCGCCTGCAAACAAAGTGTTTTTCATTGAAATAGAATACTCATTTGATACACAGAAGTTAATTTTCATTAATAATTTGAATTTTAAAAACGTGTTCATTCTGCCTGAGAGCCAATTATTATTTTTGGCGCCCCCTAAACTGGTAAACAAAGCTCAATGCCGTCAACGCGAATATAACAGTTGAAAAGACGAGGGACAAATGAAACTAAACTGATGTCTTAACACGAAGAGCGAGAGACGGTCAGTTCATTTGAATCTTACAGCTCACACACTCTCTTCAATTCTACAGCTCTTTTCTCTCCTTCATCATCATCAAAGTGAGCTGAAGAGCTGTTTGATTTTTTTTTGCGAGCTGTTCCGCGTCAACTCACTTCAAAGAGTCGATTCTTCGGAACAGCTCATGAGCGGATGGCACATCTCTAGTTTCAGAGTAGTAGCAAACGTGAGCAACAACGGACGTGTTTTATTAGAAACACAAGTTCTACGATCGCCAGCTTCAAGGGTGGACTCTACAATAGGGAATCCATAGGTGGTCATTAGCTCATTCACTATCATATATTTCACTATTGAGCACATTACCTTAAACTGTGGTTTCGGAGACGAATGAATTGTAAGATTTGTAGTCTCCGCAAACAAAGTAAATAAAAATGAAAAAGAACTGAGGTTTTGGACACGAACTATACGATCTGTCGAGAAATAAACGAGTTAGAAGCGTTCTGAAAAACCAACAGTAAATACAGCGACGGATGACCTTCGGATTAAAGCCCTTTAAAATAAGAACAGAGCAGCAGGAAATACATAGCTCATCGTATTGCTCCTTAGTTATTTTTCTATACAATGCAGATGTAACGTCAGTCAATGTTCAACATCAGTTATCAACCAAAGGAAGCAGTTCTTGCTACCGAGAAAATTCGTTAATGCCATCCTGCATACAATGTGTTGTAATTTGAAGCCACTTTTAATTCGGAAACCATACATGGGTTTGTGAAAACTGAATGATCAAATTAAAAGACCCCAACCACCAATAAGTTCAAGAACAAGCATAAACAAAAAAAATCAGTTTATATTCTATCGTCACTTTAGAATGCATTGGTATTGTGAAAAACTTTTAATAACTCTTCTTTGAAAGGTTTAATGGCCCTGGAAAGCGCCGTGTTTAACGGTGACTGGTTTTGCCACCAAAGCAGTCTGTATAAACAAACTTTTTCCTTCTTCTACCTGCTGCCGTTTTGCGATTGCGTTTGCCACTCGCTGAAACTTTTTGTTGCCACCGAACCGAATGTGCTCTGTTCTGTAGGCGGGTTTTCTTATTGTCGTGAGCAGCTTTGCAAGCCAACTCGAGCACTCCGACGGCCGAAACTCTATAATCGCTGTTAGGTATACTGGTGCTCCGGCACCAATCCGTTCGGCCTAGTTACCCTTGCGGAGCAATCAGTGAATGCGACCAACTGGGAACTGGAGACCTGCACGGTTCGAGTGAGACTTTGCCTTTCCCTTAACTTGTCCTCCTTTGTTACGTCCACACGTCCACGTTGCTGCTTGTTTTCTTTTTATGATGTGATGCGATGCGATGTTAAACGATGCCGTACAACCACACTGGTTTACGGTTTGAAAGAAAATGAGATTTTTTTTTTGAGGTCCGCGCGTTTTATACTCTAGCGGTACACACTCACAGGATAGAGACAAATCGGCAGACTCAGCCAAAGGGGCGAGTCCAACGAGACGAACGAATGAGCGTTAAAAGGGAGCGATGGCAAAAAAAATACATTCATTACGATTTGTTCGCTCGTTGGATTCACATGCAGGCTGAAAAGGGTCCTTTTCAGGATCACAAAATTATCTTTAATCTAAAGAGTTTATTGTTTTGTTATCACTCGATATCCCCATCTTGTTCGGCTAAATCTTTCTGTTTAGCGATTGCATTTGCCACTCGCCACAGCTTTCACAGTTGGAAAATTTCTTCCCATCCAGCTTGTGACATATTTTACAGTAAATTACATTCAATGGCATGTCGCATTACCACCACTCAGTATCGGATTGGAGGTAATTTTAACCTGTAATTGAACATTTGCGATGACGGTGGTACAGTGTCGACTTTCAATGCGGGGTCATAATTTGGACCCCGAACTCTATGTTTACAAAAATGTCCAACTAAATATGTCGCATTAAAGGTCCTTCCAATTAGCTAAATGTCGAGATAAGTGTAAATTACTGTACTTTCAATCTAGAAGCAATTTAAGAATTGGTGAAAATCAATAAGCTCAGAACAAGTGCCAAATTCACATACTCAAACTGGCAAACTGGCAAACAAATTATGAAAAAATCAATTTGTGTTTTATTATTATTTTGGATAATATTTTAGAATGCATTGAACTGTATTTCGTAAACTCTTTTTTGAAAGGTTTAATGGCCCTGATAAGCGTAGTGTTTTAAGGAATGGTTCCAATTTAGAAAAGTACTTAGTACTCGTGGATTTGAAAAAAACCATTTCGAACGCCATCGATGCCGCTTTGTTCTGGATTTACCACCAAAGCAGTTTGTATAAAGAACAAACTTTTTTCTTCTGCTACCTGCTGCCGTTTTGCGATTGCATTTGCCACTCGCCACTCGCTGCAACTGCCTGTTGTTGTTGTTGTTGTCTTGATGTCCACCGAAACGAATGTGTTCTGTTCTGAATGAGGGTTTTCTTATCGTCGCGAGCAGCTTAACCACCCAACTCGATCACTTCGGCGGCCGAAACTATATAACGCCGGCTAGGTGGACTGGTGCACTGGTACTAACGCGCTCGGCCTAGCTACCCTTGCGGGGAACTCCAGACCAACACGGTTCGAGCGGGATTTTGCCTTTCCCTTCACTTTTCCTCCTTTACCATGTCCAGGCATGGCTGCTTGGGTTGGTTTGTTGATGTGTTGTGATGCGAACCGATGTGGTGTACGGTTTGAATGAGAATGATCGTTACGGCAGCGGAGCGGGGATTTTTAAGCTGACTGGCTGGCTCGAGAATTACGCATGTGTGAGACTGCGACCAATGTTTCGTTCATTTTTTTTCTTTTTCCTTTTCAATCGTGTTTCATTCTATTTCGCTGCTGCTCTGGTTGCCCGTTTTGGTCGGTACGATTTGAGGAGCACAAAATGGACCAATCAAAAATGGGTACATAGTACATTTGGACAATGCTTGGTATTTCACAATTATTCAATTATTTATCTCAAGAAAAATGAAATGTTATTCGTTATGATAGATGCGTAGATATATTTCCTATCAATTGATGCAAAAACCTTTGCGATCTATTGAGAATCTTCCGGTTAGACGTAGTCCTACGTCAAAAATGCACATCTGAAAAACCGCCTCTCCGCACCACTGCATAGCAATCTCAATCGTTCCATGTCGGTTCATGTCACAGGTGATGAAGAAGACTTCCCGACACTAGCTGCTTGCATGAGAAAGCCGTTGTCAAATCCTCCACTACTTTCAGAATCCCCATTCTACAGAAAGGAATTGAATAACTACATTGGGACGAAACAAAATAAAACTCCCCAATATGCAGCGAAAATGCGGCTGCACGAATTATTGGGAATTGCGAAAAGTGAATGGCTACACATAATTGCAGTGATGCGGCTGCCAGTGGAAACCAAATGAAACCCGTTTAATGTATGTGTAAGAGAAAAGAGAACCTTGCTGGAGAAGAGAAGAGAGAACTTGAGAAGAACAGTTTCCCTTAGCTCCACAACACGAACACCCTCTCTACACATACACACGCGTCAATGAGGAACGTCATAGCAAATAACTGCGTGTGACGATTAGGAACAGAGAGCCCATGATACGCGAGAATCAGAAAGACTTGTACCTCATATCGCCACATCCGGCCTGTTCAGGCCCGCCAACAACTCATTGTACTACTCCGCTCTCGCTACTCGCAAATTGGAGAAGCATCAGTCATCTACAAAACAAATAGGGCTCTTGCTACACATACATGCAGAGCATGTGTTGGGCACACATTCGCTTGTTTACATTCGTAGTGTCTATGCAGCAGAAGCGGATTTTTATCAATCGGCGTTCTTGTAGATGATTTAAATAGAGTTACGGTCATTCTAATAGTGCATAGAGCTAACATGAACTTTGTGAAACAGTTAGGCAAGCTATTTTATGAACAAGAGTTTTTGTGTAACGCATATTATTTAGTTTACTAGCACCTATTTCGCGATGTTCATTGAGCGACTCTCCCATTAGATTGGAATCGAAAAATTGGCAGAAAAAGGATTATCAACATTTTCGCACCTAGATCAAAGTCACAGAGTCTCGAGCTCACGTTTGAATGCTTCCTTGTATTTCCATGAATTGGTCAATCGATGGATTTTTTCCGTTTCCGATAAATTTTCTTATAAACGTATTTAGCTTCTCCGCAGAGCATTCGGGTACTCGGAAATCATATCTGAGAGTTGGTTGATATTTCAGGCTGAAAATGTCCTTAATTTCAACATAATCAACTGCTTTTTTGGCGGAACTAGCCGCCGATTAAGGATATCTGCACACGAATATTCATTATAGTTTATTCTTTCACGAGACCAGCAAAAAGCTTAAAACCTAAATGGGAGCACACTTCACCTAATCCGGCTATACAATCGCAATGTGCAGTTTGCACTATTTCTGTGAAAATTTTTGAATAATCAATCTGCTTCCATTGATATGAATCATGGCCAAAACAGAAATTTCTATTTTTCCCCGTGTGTATGGCTTTGACGCTAAAAGTAAATATTTTTATGTGAAGAAACATATATTCGCATGTTATTCATATAGATTAGCGCGTAATCTTTATAACTATTTCGCTAAAATAATTATTTAAACAAAGCTCAATCTTGTCGCTCCATATAATTCCTATGGAGCGATCACTTTTGCCTGCCCAACAGATCACTAATACATATGCACGCTGCAAGCGCCCTATAGGGCTGTTGGGCAGGCAAAAGTGATCGCTCCATAGGAATTATATGGAGCGACAAGATTGAGCTTTGTTTAAATAATTATTTTAGCGAAATAGTTATAAAGATTACGCGCTAATCTATATGAATAACATGCGAATATATGTTTCTTCACATAAAAATATTTACTTTTAGCGTCAAAGCCATACACACGGGGAAAAATAGAAATTTCTGTTTTGGCCATGATTCATATCAATGGAAGCAGATTGATTATTCAAAAATTTTCACAGAAATAGTGCAAACTGCACATTGCGATTGTATAGCCGGATTAGGTGAAGTGTGCTCCCATTTAGGTTTTAAGCTTTTTGCTGGTCTCGTGAAAGAATAAACTATAATGAATATTCGTGTGCAGATATCCTTAATCGGCGGCTAGTTCCGCCAAAAAAGCAGTTGATTATGTTGAAATTAAGGACATTTTCAGCCTGAAATATCAACCAACTCTCAGATATGATTTCCGAGTACCCGAATGCTCTGCGGAGAAGCTAAATACGTGTATAAGAAAATTTATCGGAAACGGAAAAAATCCATCGATTGACCAATTCATGGAAATACAAGGAAGCATTCAAACGTGAGCTCGAGACTCTGTGACTTTGATCTAGGTGCGAAAATGTTGATAATCCTTTTTCTGCCAATTTTTCGATTCCAATCTAATGGGAGAGTCGCTCAATGAACATCGCGAAATAGGTGCTAGTAAACTAAATAATATGCGTTACACAAAAACTCTTGTTCATAAAATAGCTTGCCTAACTGTTTCACAAAGTTCATGTTAGCTCTATGCACTATTAGAATGACCGTAACTCTATTTAAATCATCTACAAGAACGCCGATTGATAAAAATCCGCTTCTGCTGCATAGACACTACGAATGTAAACAAGCGAATGTGTGCCCAACACATGCTCTGCATGTATGTGTAGCAAGAGCCCTATACCCACCTTACATACACATACACGTCCAAGAGAGGAACGTCGCCTATCAACACAGAGAGCGCGACGATTAGTTTTCAACGCCATGTGTGAGTGGGGCGATAATCAAAAAACTTTTCCGTCTATATAAAACATGTTTTCTGGATATGACTATAATGATTGGGCGAGCCCATTATAATGGGAAAAAGGGGAATTCAAACCACAAAAATAATGAAGAGAAGCACTTAGCTCACGATGTGGCATAACGCCTGCTGATTCTCCCGCGGTGATAAACGCACTACGACATATACACACACAAACACTTCGCACTAAAACTGATGGGGAGAAAACACGCGAACAAGTCTGAGCCGGTTCGATGAACTGGCAAATTGGCGAGAAAACGAAAAAAACACTTAGCCTTTCTGAGCAAATACTTTTCGAAGATACTCCGACATTTGACACATTTTCACACGGTGGATGAAACCGAAACACGTTTGAACATGTTGCACGACGAAAAAAACCAAACGCGGAGCGAACTAAAATGCGTCTGCACCCGACGACTGCCCGATCGGAACTCCCATGCAACGTAATAAATTTAATATTCAAAATTGATTAAAAAAAGACGGGTGGGTAATGTCGGGGACATAACCGGAGTGACGTAGGACTATGCAAAGGGGACAGCTTTTGTTAAATATATATTTTAAATATATTGTTTTATTTTCTTCACCTACGTGAATACCTACCTATCTACCTGAAAAATGGATTAGTTTACTGTTTACTCTTTATGAATATGTTAATGGTTCTGAAAAGAACCTTTGGTGTTGTGTTTTTGTTATCACTCGATATTCCCATCTTGTTCGGCTAAACCTTCCTGTTTAGCGATTTGTTGTCACTCGCCACAGCTTTCACAGTTCGAAAATTTCTTCCCATCCAGCTTGTGACATATTTTACAGTAAATTACATTCAATGGCACGTCGCATTACCACCACTCAGTGCCGGATTGGAGGTAATTTTAACCTGTAATTGAACATTTGCGATGACAGTGGTACAATGTCGACTTTCAATGTGGGATCATAATTTGGATCTCTATGTTTACAAAAATGTCCCACTAAATAAGTCACATTACATGTCCGTCCAATTAGCTAAATGTCGAACTAATTGTAGATTACTGTACTTTCAATCTGGAAACAATTTAAGAATTGGTGAAAATTGAATAATCAGGAAAGTCCCCAACTATCAATAAGCTCAGAACAACTGCCAAATTCACATACTCATCAAATCCTGGCAAACAAATTATGAAAACATCAATTTGTGTTTTATTATTATTTTGGATAATGTTTTAGAAAGCATTGAACTTTATTTCCTAAACTCTTTTTTGGAAGGTTTTTTGGTTTTATGGAATGGTTCCAATTTAGAAAACTTAGTACTCGTGGTTTTGAAAAAAACCATTTCGAACGCCCTCGATGCCGCCTTGTTCTGGATTTGCCACCAAAGCAGTTTGTATAAAGAACAAACTTTTTTCTTCTGCTACCTGATGCCGTTTTGCGATTGCGTTTGCCACTCGCCATTCGCTGCAACTGCCTGTTGTCTTGATGTCCGCCGAACCGAATGTGTTATGTTCCGAATGCAGGTTTTCTTATCGTCGCGAGCAGCTTTGCCAGCCAACTCGATCACTCCGGCGGCCGAAACTATATAACGCCGGCTAGGTGGACTGGTACACAGGTACTAACGCGCTCGACCTAGCTACCTTTTCCGGTGCAATTGGCGGATACACCTACGGGAAATTGCAGACCACCACGGTTCGAGCGGGATTTTGCCTTTCCCTTCCCTTTTCCTCCTTTACCATGTCCAGACATGGCTGCTTGGGTTGGTTTGTTGATGTGTTGTGATGCGAACCGATGTGGTGTACGGTTTGAATGAGAATGATCGTTACGGCAGCGGAGCGGGGATTTTTAAGCTGACTGGCTGGCTCGAGAATTACGCATGTGTGAGACTGCGACCAATGTTTCGTTCATTTTTTTCTTTTTCCTTTCCAATCGTGCTTCATTCTATTTCGCTGCTGCTCTGGTTGCCCGTTTTGGTCGGTACGATTTGAGGAGCACAAAATGGACCAATCAAAAATGGGCACATAGTGCATTTTGGCAATGCTTGATATTTCACAATTATTCAATTATTTATCTCAAGAAAAATGAAATGTTATTCGTTATGATAGATGCGTAGATATATTTCCTATCAATTGATGCAAAAACCTTTGCGATCTATTGAGAAATGCTCGAGTTATAAGCGTTCCAAATCTTGCATTTTTTCCTACTTGTTCAGTGCCTAGATTTCCATTTCACCCCCTATATCTTCCGGTTAGACGTAGTCCTACGTCAAAAATCTGTAAATTCTGTATCTTTATGTGATATTCCGACATACAAGACACACAGCATTATTAAATGCTCAAAACCAATACCTATTTTTATCTCCATGTAGTATTCAACACATTCTAATTGTCCAAAATCAATGTATCCTTTTTCCCGGTATGTCTTTTTTCTAAAATTCATAACTTTTTAACTACTGGACCGAATCAGTTGATCGATATATCAAATCAAGTCAATAAAGACCAGACCAGATATATCAAATCAAGTCAATAAAGAGCGTCTACGCTCGCAGAAAAATAGGGTTTTCCCATGTTCCTATTTTCTGTCCAATAAGCTATCGCAACCAAAACATTTAAACTTGAAAATCATGACTCAAACAAAAAAAATCACATCTCTGATTTTTCGAAATCTGATGTAAAAAAAAGTGTGCACCCGTGGCCGAGTGGTTAGCGTCTCACATTATCATGCCGGGTGTTCGGGTTCGATTCCCGTTCTGGCCGGGGGATTTTTTCGTCAAAGAAATTTCCTTCGACTTGCACTGTGGTCACGCGTATTCTAGAGCTTGCCTCACGGAATACATTCAAGGCGTGTTATTTGGCTTAAGAAATCTCAACTAAGTATTAATAAATGACGCTAGTTAATGCATACGTTGAGACGGCAAAAGTTCCGCAGGGAACGTTAACACCATTCAAGAAGAAGATGTAAAAAAAAAGTCAGCTTTCAAGAAAAAAAATATAAAAAAATATATAGCGCCCTTGGTCCCGAAACCATGTAGACAAAAAAACAAATGCAATCAATAATTACAAAAACAAAATCCAAAGTATAATAACCAGTGTAATGTTCTTCCAAAAACACTAGCTCATTGGCTTTAATTTGGTATGACGATCAACTGAATCGGTCCAGTGGTTCAAAAGTTATGTTTTTTTTTAAATTGCGGTTTTGCTGTTCCTAATTTGAGACAAGTGTAATTGAACATATATTTAGTTTTTCACCATAAATATGTATTTGTATATCAATGTTATTGTAGCCAAATGAAAAAAGGGCTCTATTGTATCCAAAAACCAAATCAATTACGCTGAAAAGTACCATTTTGACTAATGAGACACTTTTTAATGGGCAACAAAGTTTAAGTGTTCGGAATTTGAGACAAAACTGTACCTACTCCGAGAGAAACTTGACACGTTGAGCCCCGCGTCGGTCCCTAGGGGCCACAGCAGTGCAACTCTATACAATTCACTAACTAAAAAGTGTCCACATTTTCATCGCTTGTTTACGTGAAGAATATAATTTTTTCAGGCACACTTGATTTGAGAGTGTATGGATTTCTAGCTGTCTTGACGCAAGGTCTTTAATGAAGAATGAGAAGATGGGAAGGTTTATATAAACATGTTTATAATTACATAAGTTTATTCAAATATTAATATTGCTCTTATTTAACTATTCAGTGCAATTTTATCAAAATTTTAAAGAGAAATAAGTATTTAATTTTTGAGTTTGTGTGAATGACAGATTAAAGTTGATTCATAAAAGAATAAGATATCATTTGATATGACGATTTTTGAAATCGACTCAATGGTTGTAAAATTATGACGTTTTGTAAGATATCTTACTTAATCAGCAAAAGGTCCTAGTGGCATGTGCTGTACACAAAAGTTGTCTCCATTCACATGAATTTTATATTTTTTCCAATTCTTCACTTTCAAACCAACATATCATATCTTTCCGTTATCCGCAAACATGCCAAGCAGTAACTTAAAAAAACAAACTTGTGGAGCTTCCGATATTCACTGCAAGGGTTCCTCAATGCCGGTAGTATAATCCTACAGTGAAATCACCCGATACAGAGAGGAAATATTAAGTGTGGCTTACCTATTCGACCGTTGTCTGCTGAAGGAGGAAATGATGTGACATGTGTGCTACAACTGTTGCTATGATATAACACCAACATCACTGTTATACTGTCAGCTGCGACGGGTAGGGCATTGTGCATTTAATCTCTCTTCTACGCACCTCACAAAACTCATAAACGACATAAAGAGTCTTAGATTGTATATTTTATATATATTTTTCACAGTTTTACAGTACCATTTGCTTATTGGCGTTTTTTAGCTGGAGTGCCTTTTAATTGGCGGTTCACCAGTTGGAGCACGCGCCAATCAAAAAGCAATCATCTGTCATAATTGTATGTCAGTTTTACTCTGTTGTTCCAATGCCATTTTTATTGAAGGGTCTTTGAACGTTAAACTCAAAAAATGAAGGCACAGTATAAAAGTATTTAGTTTCGCAGTTTGTTTGGCAAATGTATTCGTTTGAAAACATTTATTAATATATATACATATATAAAGTGAATTATATCACATCCACTATTCAATTCACGTTAATGATATTTTCTAGCATCAATCCAAATGCAGTAATTCTAATTATTATTATGGCCACACTAAAAGACATGAAAAACAACAAGAAAAACGCGAACTTTGAAATTTGTGAACTATTGCAGTATTACTTCAGCCATTCCATGCCAAACTGATATAGTGGTTTTCAGATTTTTGGAAAATTGGTAGCTTGTTTTCGTTAAGATAAAACATTGAACCTGTATTATTATTTTTTTGGGTGATTCGATTTTTTCACTTTTTCCCAAAATGGCTTTTATCAAAAACTCATAACTTTTGAACCATTGAGCCGATTCAGATGATCGATACATCAAATTGAAGAAAATTAGCTAGTCTTTTTGGAAAAATATCACACTTCCAAGAAATTTAAATATTGTTTTCGTAATTTTTGATTGTAACCGTTTTTATAGTTTACATGGTTTCGGGACCAACGGCGCTATATTTTTGTATATTTTTTCTTGAAAACTTTTTTACACATTTATATTTTTTACTCAAAATTAGATATATTCTTTTTTCTTTCTTGAGTTATAATTTTTTAGAGTTAACCGATAGTTCGGAATATTAATTTCTTCCCCTTTTTCCTATTCTCAAAAATTCATAACATTTAAACTGCTGCGATTCAGATGATCGATATATCAAATTAAAGCCAAGAATTTTTTGGAAAAATTTTGCACTTGCGTAAAAATTTATTTTGTTTTCGTGATTAATAATTGTATCTGTTTTTCATAAATAAATAAAAAATTTGCAAGTGTGAAATTATTGACTTAAATTAACTATGTCGATTATATGAATCGATTCAGTAGATCAAAAGTTATGAATTTTGAAAAAACGTCATTTTTGGAAAAAAGGAGAAAAATGAATTTTTGAACCATCGGTTAATTTTGCAAAATCACAATTTAAAAACGAAGAATACATTTTTGGATATGTTATCTAAAAAATCCTCAGCTTTCGAGAAAAAATATAAAAAACATAGCGCCCTTGAATGAAAACTATAAAAAACAATTACGATCAATAATCAAGAAAACAAAATTATTTTTGTTTTTGCAAGTATAGTATTTAAAAAAAAACTGGCTAACTGGACAATTTGATATGTCGATCATCTGAATCGGTTTAGTAGTTCAAAAGATAAGAATCTAAAAAAAAATATTTTTGGAAAAAAGGAGAAAACTAGATTTTTCGAACCACCCTAAAATGGAATGGGATCTAATATTTAACGAAAAGGAACAAAACTACCAATTTACACGAAAATCTGAGAACCACTATGTCGGTTTGGCATGGAATCTATATATAATACTAAAAAAATATAGTTTGGTGTTAATTTCCCCTGCAACTAAAAAACTGATTACTAGAAACTAATTGACGTTAACGTTTTATTACATTGTGAATTCTAGATACAATACCAACAGAGGGTATTTTAAAAAAAAATGGTGAGAGCATCAGTTGAAATATTTTAAAGCATTCTCATCGGAATAAATTGAATGATGCAATAATTATACGACTAAATAATGTATGTATGCTTAAAAAACAACATAAAAATATGATTTCCGATATTTTTTTTCAGTTTTGAACACACCCCATAGTTCAAAACTGAAAAAAAATTATCAGAAATCATATTTTTATGTTGTTTTTTAAGCATACATACATTATTTAGTCGTATAATTATTGCATCATTCAATTTATTCCGATGAGAAAGCTTTAAAATATTTCAACTGATGCTCTCACCACATTTTAATTTTTTTATTCAATGTTCAGTTTCTATGGCGAAGCTTGATTCGTAAATTACACATTTGTCATCATTGGTGGAATACGATCATAAATGTTGTTATGAATAGTACAGCAAGTTATGATTAAAATACATATGGATTTATTTTGATAATGCATTATACATAAACCGATAAAAATGCATTATAATATCTATCCACAGCGTTTTAGCGTCTATATGTATATTTTATTCAATCTCGGTTCGTAATTTCTATCCCATTCGCCGTGTTTATCATCATGGTGCTAACATTAATAACATTATATACGAACCTCCCACCTTATATATGATGTCTCCCACCCTTTTAGAGACATCTTAACATTATGTTCAATTTTTAGAGCGTAAACTATCTGTCAATTTTTTCACTGTTTACATTTTCTTGCCACAAATCGTTGCCACTTTTTTCTCTCAAGTTCCACTTCTCTTCTCTGGGCCGACGTTGAACTTTTTGGCAGGAAAGCGCTGACTGACTGGGACTGACAGTTGCAAAATAAGAAAATAAAAATATATATGGTTTGTTTTCGGATGTTCTTCTGAATGCGACTTTTTTCTAGTCGAATTTCTGATCATTTTGTATTTATACAATAAGTGTCTTTGGGAGCTGGGTCCACTGACACTGACACTGATATTGTGCTAACGCTCTTGATGCGGGCTGAATGGAAAGCGCAGCCAGAACAATTTCAGTATAAAGTTGAAAGAAAATTACCTTCGGTTCACGAAACGTCAATTGTTCTGCAGGTATCTTAACTATTTTCTGGAGTAGCTGCATCATCGGTATACATGGTACCGAGATCGCCTAAACAACACTTTCGAAGCCACTGTTTTGATTTTATAGTATTTTCTCGTAGATTAACAAGCGAAATTCTTTGCAATCATTGTTTTAAACAAGGGATTGCTAAGATGGCCGCCTTTTAGTAGCCAGCATAGAAAATCATGAACATAGAAATCATAACCTAAAATTGAAAATGGAGTGCTCCGCGCGATTCTTCAGCTGTGATTTTAATTGCAAATCGTCAAGAAATCTTCCGGATGGGTATCCAAACATCGCTTGCCAAAGGAAACTATCCAACGTAATCAAATATTAACATATATGACTCCAAACATTAAACAATACGTGAGCCCCCTAAGCGCGAGCCCTGTTTTATGCTGCCTACGCTCAATTTGCATTGGATGGGATAGGGTTGCTAGAGCCCCGGTTTTAAAAACGACTGGCGTTTTGATATGCGACAGTTTAATCAATTCATCGGTTGCTTCGATTCAAGCCGATTCAAAACGATATAACAAAATTTTCTCGAAACATTTTGATGGAATGCAGTCCAATAAAACGAATAAAACCATTAAAACAGATTCAAAATATTTACGCAGGTGTACTGTTTAAGAGGGAAGTCAAAAATACACAAGTTCAGTAGAATTGCTCCACTCGCATTTATTATGTCCATCTTTTCGGCAATCCCGTGTTAATACTTTGTAATTGAGTTCCCATTATTTCATTCACACATCATTTCCTAAACACTAACTTCGGGGATGCCACGGATAAAGGTTATGTTTACGTACACGTTTACACATAAAATGAAATTAATATATATATGTGGATTACTGTTATTATATACTTGGTAGGCAATATGGCAACGAGAATTGTGTATATACCTCAAACTACATACTATTAGTTATGGCAACAAATAGATAGAGCGTGCGTGCGCTTCTTTGTGATTCTCCTCCCTTTTATATACGAACACAATTTCGATACAGCAAATTTATACTTTGATAGGCTTCGATTTAACTAATCCCAAAAATCTCAACATGTAACAGATAACCTCTAGCTGCTTTGCGTTGCTTTCAGAAAGCGATCGAATTCACTAAGGGAGTTAAAATTTTCCATCTGGGTAATATAAACTCTGCGTTAAAATGTGTTTTCAACTAATCGAACTGTGTATGCTTGTAACTATATCTTTTTTTTTACTTCTAAAAGGTTTGAATACTTTCGTTCATTTGTGTTGAGAAAACGTTCCTTTGGTGGGTGTAAAATGCTGCTTTGATTGCTGCAGTGATTAAAATAAACTATAGACTAGACTAGAACATTCATCTTTCCTCGTTAACACACTCTACCTTACACTGGCAGGATAAACAATTCACTATTCGCTATCAGCGTTAAACTATGATAACCAATCATAACTGTAAATAAAACGAAACAATTTCAACAGCGAAATTAGTGCGATACGATTGTAACTTATTCTCTCCTTAGCAGACATATATATTTAGTCAAAGTCAAATTTGATTCCCTTCTTTGTTTAATAAAAAAAAACACTAAACGTTCTGTATTTGATACAGAATAAATTTTCTCTACAAGTTACCTAACAGTTATCAACAGATATGAATGGGAACATGAAATGATTTAAAATTTTATGTGCTGTTGCAAAATTACCTGCAAAATGGGGGAAGCTTTAGAGTTAAATAGCTAAACTATGATGAACACTAACATTATCTATGCGCACACTCTCACACTCGAATGCTCTTCCGGCTCTGCATTCGCATTCGATGGATTAAAAATCAAACGTTTCCGCTGAGATTACAACGCCTTTAAAGCCAAATCGGCTAGTCAAAGATGCAGGCAAATACCGAAACAAAGCCGATTATCAGTCTTTCGCAGCAGCTGTGTTTGTCACTCGCGGCTTCCTCAGCGGCTTTTCGCATTTTCTTGGGGTAATTTTTGGGGTTACTTCTAGCACTAAGTTGTATCGGCATTGGAGCGAAGGCTGGTCGCGGTCGCTTGAAGTTGGCAACCATTGTCTGCTGTTCGGGCGTTAAGCTGCTTGCTCGCTTCCCATTCAGTACATCGCCCACCAGTTTTAACTCAACCGGATCCAGTAACATAATTCGATCCCTGGCGCCCTCGAATTCCTTCCGTGACATGGTGAGATAACGTGGCGAAAAGCACAATGCGCCAAGCACGCGGCGTCGATTCTCCGCCGTCAGCTCAAGGTTTTTGCGGGAACACTCCTCACGACTCCAACGCACCAAGAGATCAAGTAAAACCATTTCCGAGGACATCTGAAGAGCCTCGCGTTTCGCAATCATCTCCAACTCCTCAAATCTCAGCACGAGCATCGCCGGCTGGGCGAAAACATCTTCCGGGTGCATATCGATCAGCTGCAAGCAGTTGTTAAGCAATGCCGCAAAGTATTCTTCCGGTGTGAGGGGCCTATCTTCGACGGTTTCATTTTTCTTGCTGCGGCTGCTAGAGGGACGCCATCTTTTCTTCCGCTGGTCCGTTATCGCCCCCGCAGGTGTGAACGAGTTGTAGTACCAAAGCGCCCGGAAGACTTCCAGCACACAGTCGATCGATAGATTGAGATCAAGTTCCTTGACACAGCAAATCTCCAACTGACGGCACTGGAAGCGCGAGGCGAGCTCAAGAGTTTGTAGCGTGTGTGAGGCGGAGATAAATTTGATGTATTTGGTCTCGAGGTATCTGGGGGAGAAATTAAGCAGATGATAGTTGGTTGAAATAATTGGTCCGCCAATTTAGACGCATCTTTTTGTTATTTTTTCCGTTTTGACGAATCTAAATTTAGTTATGACCATGGAACACCTTTCAGTCAGAGGTCCAAAATATGAAGGCACGAGTAATACAAAAGACCCGACAAAGCGTTCAAATTTAAAAAGAATAGAAATAAATATCTGAATTATTTTGATAAACAGAACTACAAGAGGTGAATTTTAAAAGAAGTAAAAGCTTCTCTATGAGGATAATTCTTTCGAGGACGACTCAACTAAATGTAAAAGGCCTTAATGTGACTCAGAAAAGATCTGGAGAGATAAACTTCCGTATCTAAAATTCGTAGGGTTAGACCGAAGAAATTGTGAGTTATAGTGATTACCCGGAAGCGCACAAACGAGATTGTTGCTGATGAGCATTTCACTATCGAATATCGCGCATACAGTTCCTTCCAAGAGGCAGAGAAGAAGGATCTGACGTACGAAACTGCAAAGAGCAAAGGAATGGGGAAGTCCAATGAAGTCCCCTCGATGGAAGTCAATGTTTTGGACTGTCGCTAACTCGGTGAAGGTTCCCATGAGCAGGGTTACCATATCTACAGAATAATCTGTAATTATACAGATTTTTCACGCTTTTTGAAACCAAAAATCTGTAGATACAGATGACAGATTTTTTAGGTTTTCATACAGATTTACAGATTTTTCAGAATGACGATCTAATATTAGTTATGACTTGATCTCAATAATATTTTTTCCCACCTCACCTCACCAAAATGACTCTAGACTAATTCGAATGTTATATGAATAAAATATAACATTCGAATTAGTCTATTAGTCGAATAATTAATTTTTACGTAGATTTTGTGAAATTCATAATAGCTATGTCAACCAATGATTCTAAAGCTAAGATCATGATTTAAAATTGAGCTTATAAATTTAACCCTTTGCCATGTGTGTTATTTTTTACTTGAAAGTTTTACTTTAAAAAGCAGTGATGTATAACTTTGTGAGCTCATGCCACAAAAACAATTAATTTGACGTCTTTCGCTTTTTATTTTTCTGCTTGAACATACACAACAATGCTCTTAATACCTACACAGTGCCGCAATACATGGAGTTTTCCATTAATCCTTTCCTCATGCATGGATGACAAATCTTGTTTATACTGAGTACCGTAATCATATCATAGTAGCACCGTTTTGGTTCGTGAATAAGTTCACAACACATTATTTTTTTAAATAAAAAAAGTGTGAACTGATACAATGCTGTATAAATTATAATATTAGTATACTTAACACGATCGACGCCCAACGCGGCGTTTTTGAGTTTCTTGCAGAGCCCAACTTGCGATTAAATTATTAAATGAAGATCAAACTTAGTTTATAGATAACTTTTACATGATCTAGCAATGTTTGTTTTCAATTGAAGACGAATTGATGACAATAACACATGCCAAAGTCATAGTATAGGGGTTTTGCAAAAATCTGCAGTACAAACCATCCGTACTATAAATTAATAAAAATTATAGTATAAATAGTATAATATTATGGTTATAATTTTAATATTTTTCTTCATATCCTATAGTTACATTTAGGAGCCTATTCTATCAAATACCTTCTAAAAATCCTACTCAATTCGAGCGAGGAAAGTGTCACCCATATCTGGGTGACGGAGCGTCGAAAGTGTTAAAGTCAGTCAGATTTCGATACAGATTTTCTGAAAAAAAAGACGGGTGGGTAATGTCGGGGACATAACCGGAGTGACGTAGGACTATACAAAGGGAAGGAAGGTATTGTATTATAGAGACTTTAAACTTTTGCAGTTCATTCGTCTCTAGCCTTGAGAAAGGCCCTTTGAAAACTCTACTCTACTTTACTCCAGCGCTACCACCTCCGCCCTCTTGCCTTGAGAAAGGCACTCGATCCCTCGCCGTCCAGCCCGTCCAGCAACGATGTTGTCCAGTCGGTGTCCACACAAAGAATGGCGATACAAAGGGGACAGCTTTTGCTAAATATATATTTAAAATATATTGTTTTATTTCCTTCTCCTACGTGAATACCGACCTATCTACCTGAAAAATGGATTAGTTTACTGTTTACTCTTTATGAACATGTTGGCGGTTCTGAAAAGAACCTATTGTGTTGTGTTTTTGCTTTTTTTTACCAACTTTCTCAATTTTTTCTCACTATCTCATAGTTAATTCTTGATTTTTTTCTGAAGGCTTTGTACTTATTAAATGTTCAACGCCGGGCTTCTTTTGGCGTATGCACATATCGTACAATCAAAATGATGGCTGTGATAGGGAATGCATAGGTGGTCATCAGCTCATTCACTATCATATATTTCACTATTCAGCACATTACCGTACCTTAAACTGTGGTTTCGTAGACGAATGAATTGTAAGATTTGTATCTCCGCAAACAAAGTAAATACGAGGGTCACTATTTTTATTTCGGGAATAGAAACAAAAACAAATAGTTAAGCTGCGAATATATTTTTATTGTTTTTCAAAGTACTCTCCACGATGATCGATACACTTTTGCATGCGCTTAAACCAATCTTATCTTCTTTGTTTTTAAGAGGCTTTAAACTTTGCAGTTCATTCGCCTCTAAGATTAAACCAATTTTCAAAGCATTCATTCCAATCGACACGAGCCTTTTTTTAGCGATTGTCAAATTATGTGGGATCCAACGTGAACATAATTTTCGCACGTGTTCATGTAAAATCGCATATATGCTGGTGGAACTAATGCTTAGGGATGCCTCAATCTCACAATAGGTTACATGACGATCTTGCTTAATCATTTCGTGCACAGCATCGATGTTTTCTGGCAGTACAGTCGATTTTGGACGACCTTCACGAAACTCGTCGGACAGCGAACTACGACCACGATTGAATTCACTATACCAGCGATACACAGTGGTTTTTGATGGAGCTTCATCGCCAAAAGTCAAATTAAGTTGATTGACGCACTCTTGTTGTGATAATCCACGTCGAAAGTCGTAAAAAATCATCGCACAAAAATGTTCACGATTCAGTTCCATTTTTTTGCCGAGACCAAACTTTCAACTAAATATAAAATGAACAAATAGCGTCCGTATGACAAAATGTTCTGAGTACGTATATCGTCAAAAATGTCAAACTTTACGATGGAACCGTCAGATGGACTCACATGACATCAGTGTTGTCAATTCCCGAAATATAAATAGTGACCCTCGTAGAAATGAAAAAGAACTGAGGTTTTGGAGACGAACTCTACGATCTGTCGAGAATTAAACGAGCTATAAGCGTTCTGAAAAACCAACAGTAAATTAACACAGGATTAAAGTCCTTTAAAATAAGAACAGAGCAGCAGGAAATACATAGCTCATCATGTTGCTCCTTAGTTATGTTTCTATACAATGCAGATGTAACGTCAGTCAATTTTCAACATCAGTTATCAACCAAAGAAAGCAGTTGTTGCTACCGAGAAAATTCGTCAATGCCATCCTGCATACAATGTGTTGTAGTTTGAAGCCACTTTTAATTCGGAAACCATGCATGGGTTTGTGAAAACTGAATGATCAATCAGTTTATATTATATGTCATATTATGTCACTCTAGAATGCTTTGGTATTGTGAAAACTTTTAATAAGTCTTCTTTGAAAGGTTTAATGGCCCTGAAAAGCGCCGTGTTTTACGGTGGCTGGTTTTGCCACCAAAGCAGTCTGTATAAACATTTTTTTTCCTTCTCCTACCTGCTGCCGTTTTGCGATTGCGTTTGCCACTCGCTGAAACTAGTTGTTGCCACCGAACCGAATGTGCTCTGTTCTGTAGACGGGTTTTCTTATTGTCGTGAGCAGCTTTGCAAGCCAACTCGAGCACTCCGGCGGCCGAAATTCTATAACCGCTATTAGGTATATTGTGATGTGAAACGATGCCATACAACCACACTGATTTACGTTTTGAAAAATAATGATATATTTTTCAGCGGATCTGCGCGTTTTGTACTTTAATCTAAAGAGTTTATTGTTCTGTTATTATTCGATATCCCCATCTTGTTCGGCTAAACCTTCCTGTTTAGCGATTGCGTTTACCACTCGCCACATATTTCACAGTTGGAAAATTTCTTCCCATCCAGCTTGTGACATGTTGTACAGTAAATTACATTTAATGCGACGTGCCGAAGCACCGCTCAGTGTCGCATTGGAGGCGATTTTAACCTGTAATTGAATTTTGCATTTGCGATGACAGTGGTACAGTGTCGACTTTCAATGTGGGGTCATAATTTGGACCCTGCACTCTATGTTTACAAAAATGTCCAACTAAATATGTCGCATTACATGACCGTCCAATTAGCTAAATGTCGAATAAGTTTTCAATCTGGAAACAATTTAAGAATTGGTGAAAATTGAATAATCGGAAAAGTCCCCAACCATCAATAAGCTCAGAACAACTGCCAAATTCTCATACTCATCATATCCTGAAAAACAGGATTATGAAAAAATCAATTTATGTTTTATTATTATTGTGGATATTGTTTTAGAAAGCATTGAACTGTATTTCGTAAACTCTTTTTTGAAAGGTTTAATGGCCCTGATAAGCGCCGTGTTTTATGGAATGGTTCCAATTTAGAAAACTTAGTACTCGTGGTTTTGAAAAAAAGCCATTTCGAACACCCTCGATGCCGCCTTGTTCTGGATTTGCCACCAAAGCAGTTTGTATAAACAACAAACTTTTTTTCTTCTGCGTCTGCCTGTTGAGGTCTTGATGTCCACCGAACCAAAGCGCGAGCAGTTTTGCCAGCCAACTCGATCACTTCGGCAGCCGAAACTCTATAACGGCTGCTAGGTGGACTGGTGCACTGATACTAACGCGCTCGGCCTAGCTACCCTTGCGGAGCAATTGGCGAATACACCTACGGGAAACTGCAGTCCAACACGGTTCGAGCGGGATTTTGCCTTTCCTTTCACTTTTCCTCCTTTGCCATGTCCAGACATGGCTGCTTGTGTTAGTTTGATGATGTGATGTGATGCGAAACGATGTGGTGTACGGTTTGAATGAGAATTATCGTTACGGAAGGAAGGAAGGAAGGAAGGTATTGTATTATAGAGACTTTAAACTTTTGCAGTTCATTCGTCTCTAGCCTTGAGAAAGGCCCTTTGAAAACTCTACTCTACTCTATTACTCTACTCCAGCGCTACCACCTCCGCCCTCTTGCCTTGAGAAAGGCACTCGATCCCTCGCCGTCCAGCTCGTCCAGCAACGATGTTGTCCAGTCGGTGTCCACACAAAGAATGATCGTTACGGCAGCGGAGCGGGGATTTTTAAGCTGACTGGCTGGCTCGAGAATTACGCATGTGTGAGACTGCGACCAATGTTTCGTTCATTTTTTGATGTGGGACTACGTCTAACCGGAATATATGGAGGGTAAAATGAAAACCTAAACACAGAACATGCAGGAAAAAATGAAAGATTTCGAATGCTTATAGCTCGAACATTTCGTACTGGATAGGAGAGATGTTTGCATCACTTGATAGGGAATATTTCTACGCATCTATCGCAACTAACAAAATGTTGTTTTTCATTAGATAAACAATTGAATAACTGTAAAATATTAGGCGTTATCTAAACGCCCTAACTGCATCGTTTTGATTGGCCCCATTTACGGTTTCCCTAACACAGCCATCAAAACCAAGCAGCCTTGGGGAAATCGGCATTGCAAATACATGAAAGTAGGGGGACTTTTGTTCTCATCGAAGAATGTTCCCTAACACAGACTTTAAAACCAAGCAGCGAAATCGGCATTGCAAGCACACGAAAGAGCCTAGAGGCGAGTGAACTGAAAAGTTTAAACCCTCTTAAAGCCAAAAAGAAGAAAAAGAACACACGAAAGTAGGGGGAGCTTTTGTTCCCACCGAAATGTGTTCCCTAATAGAGATTTCTAAACCAAGGTGCCTGGAGAAATCGGTATTTCAAATTCATGCAAGTCGGGGGTATTTTTGTTCCGACTGGAATGTGTTTCCCTAACACAGACTTCAAATCCATGAAGCGTGGGGAAATCGGCATTGCGAATTCATACAAATCGGGGGTATTTTTGTTCCGATTGAAATGTGTTTCCCTAACACAGACTTCAAAACCGAGGTTTCTGGGGAAATCGGCTCTGCAAATAAATGCAAACTGCGAGTACTTTTGTCCTCGCTTGCCTTTGTGCAGAGTGGAATATGTCTGTCCTAACATAATCTTCTAAACTTAGGAACCTGGGAAAATCGTGCAGCCACTAGAAGCGAATGAACTTCCCAGTTTCAAGCAAATTCGAGATTCCAGAAGTATGTACACTTTTGGGATGTAAACTTCAGAGGGAAATGTAAAATAAAATAATCGTTTGATAATTTTTTTTTGTCTTTATTGGAAAGATTTTCAGCCTTAGGCTGGTTCATCAAACGTTTGATAATTCTTCCGTACATATATTTTGTTCTAGTCATCATACCAAACGTAAAAGGTCCGTCATTAAATTTACTTGTAACGAAGAACAATCAATCACAATAAATGAATTGACTTTACACGGCATTTGTTCATTTTTTTCACTCACAGAGCAAATATATTGAACTCAATTGAATTTGGAAACTGTTTCATTCAATCAAGAATTTAATCAATACAAACGAATGATTGCTCAGCTAAGGTAGTTCCACGTGAACCTTGCGGTTATATCATAGATATAACCCACTATTTTTTTTCTTTTTCCTTTCCAATCGTGCTTCATTGTATTTCGCTGCTGCTGTGGTTGCCCGTTTTGGTCGGTACGATTTGAGGAGCACAAAATGGACCAATCAAAAATGGGCACATAGTGCATTTGGACAATGCTTGATATTTCACAATTATTCAATTATTTATCTGAAGAAAAATTAAATGTTATTCGTTATGATAGATGCGTAGATATATTTCCTATCAATTGATGAAAAAACCTTTGCGATCTATTGAGAAATGCTCGAGTTATAAGCGTTCCAAATCTTGCATTTTTTCCTACTTGTTCAGTGCCTAGATTTCCATTTCACCCCCTATATCTTCCGGTTAGACGTAGTCCTACGTCAAAAACTCAGATAAAAAGATTTTTTTTTTTTAACTGTATTATAGTGACTTTCAACTCATTTGGCTGGTTCGTCACTTTTACTTCCATTTTTGGAAGAATGTCGGGAGTGAGAATTGAACTCGTGACCTTTAGCGTGAGAGGCATGGATGTTACCACTACGCCAGATCGCCTCCAATAAAAAGATTTTTTGAGACCAAAAATACAGATTTCATCAAATTTACGCCGTCCGACTCGTTTCAAGTTACTTTTGCTGGTTCCACCCTAACTGACTATGTTCTGGTGGGCAAATTGAGGCTTCCGATGCGACTCTTTGTGCCAAAGCCAAACAGAAGCTTTCGGCATGGGAAACTTACAAAAGTCGTTGGGAGAAACAGAAGCGCTCTTTTAAGGAATGCTCGAAATGCAAAAACACATTGCGGAAATTTTGAAGGACGCTTCTCCACTGGCCCAAAAACAAACGATCTCCACATAAAATGTCTTTTCAACGTTGCCAGTTGATGGTTTGGAAGCGGACACAACTAACGAGGACACAACGTTCATTTTCCAAGGGAATCCCCGGCGCAAAAATGTATCCACTCTCAAAGTTCAACCACAAGTCCCACCGGTGATACCCCCTGTTAGCTTGCCTAAAATGTTGAGTGCAGCGTACAAGCAAAATTAGGTTCCTTTTGACTTTCGTGAGAATAGTTCACCGTCGAACCACTCAACACTCGAGGGGACATAAAAACACAACTTCCCAATCGGGATCTATATAGATGTCTGACATTGTGGATAAAATCTGCACATTCTATACTGTTTCCGACTCAATCAGGACCATTGTCATCATAATGCTTCCAGTAGTAAAGACCTTTTTGCAGTAATTGATGCAAACATAGCCCTTCTTGCATTGATTATCTCTTTCGATGAATTTCGATTTCGAATTTGAATGGAGAAGAATGAGATATCACTATTTCACAGCGGAACTGTCGTAAGACTACCCTAAATTGGATACATCCAAAAATTTGATTCATAGTTTCAATTGTGATGTTTTTTGCTCTGTCCGAAACTTGGCTTTCTTCTCAAAATGATCACTCTTTCCACGATTTTAATATTATACGCTTAGATCGTGATGACAGATCCGGAGGGGTGTCACTGGGGATCACTAAATTTTACTCATTTTTTAGAATCGATCTTCCACCTATTGTAGAGATCGAAGCTTGTCATACAAACATCAGAGGCAAATATCTCTGTATTGTCAGCTTGTATTGGCCTCCGAGAGTTGAAGTTGGCAACTTGCTGACATGTGCTCACTCCTTTCTGGACCACGGTTGATCTTGTGAGACTTCAACTGTCACGAAATTGCCTGGGAGGAACAATACGACGACAACGGCACATTGTTGATGTATGACCTTCGTAACAGCTTCAATATGACCGTTTTGAACACTAGGGGTACAACACGTGTACCTTTACCTCCTGCCAACCCAAGAACACTTTCGGTTTGCTCGAATTCACTATCGTTAGATTGTGGAATGTAATCCAGGATCACGAAGGTAGTGATCATTTCTTCTTCTTAAATGGTACTAGCGTTCCTAGAAGAACTTCGCCGTCTCAACGTAGTATTACTTGCGTAATTTTTATTAGTACTTAGTTTAGATTCCTATGCCAAATAACACGCCTTGAATGTCTTCTGAGTGGCTCGCTCTAGAATACGCGTGGCCACAGTGCAAGTCGACGGGAATCGCACCCGAACCCCCGGCATGAGAATGTGTGACGCTAACCACTCGGCCACGGGAGTAGTGATCACTTGCAAATCATAACTTCTATCACCAATGGGTTGAATTCTTCTGAATCAATAAACATGGATTATGACCTCACAAGACACATTGACTAGAAACAATATGCGGACGTGATTGCTCTAACCATCAACCTCAAAGATGGTTTGATCTACGACAGCACTCAAACGAAACTAATCCCAGGTTCCACCATTCGTCGAAGGCCTCCCAATCCATGGTGAGATTTTTTTTCTGTAGGAGCATTGTACCACTGCGACCATTAGCTTGATCTATTGTAGTGCACTCCAGTTTGCTATGTATGCAGTGTCAGTTCGTTCCATCACTCAGGGAATAAGTGATAGTCGCACCAGGACTTCGCATATTCCCCCACGAAGGCATGACTTCCTTTATGAAGTTCCTTACCTGTTTTGGTTCAGCAGACCAAATCTCGTTAGGCATAAGAATGCCCTTTCCAAGAATTCGCAGTCTTCGTTGAATTAGTGTACTGCATTGACACAGTAAATGTTCCGAAGTCTCAGCTTCGAAATTGCAGAAACGACAGTTATCATCTGCCAGTTTTCCGATTTTTTTAAGGTGGTACCTGCTCGGACAGTGTCCGGTCAATAGACCGGCTAATGTACTCAAATCTACCTTATTCAAGCTGAGTAGGTTGCGTGTTATTCTGTTACAAGGTGTAATGAATAATTTGGATTGTCTTAGTGTTGATAGAGTCCTCCAGTTGGCTTCAATCATTGATATTTCCCTGGTTTTGAGCTCCGATTTCATGCATGATGTAGTTTTAAGGATAAAATACATTCCCAAACTAGCTTTGACTGACATGTGTATGCTTTTACTGCATTAAGAGCTGCTTGGCTATCGGAGAAGATACAGATATTGACATACCTGTATTTTATAGTCAAACAAATATTTGTACATGTTAGTATAGCTTGTATTTCTGCTTGAAAAACTGTCGGCCACTGTCCCATTGGAATTGACATGTCGATTCCTGGTCCAGTAATACCAGCTCCCGTAGATTTACCGATTTTAGATCCATCGATATAAAACAAGAGTGATCATGGACGAAATTTGGGACCACCTTCTTCCCATTCGTTGCGATTGAATTCAATCACTTTGAAGGGAACACTGAATTTGTCTTTGTTTCCATCCAGTCTTCATTCATGCTTACTATAGTGTTCAGTTGAAAATCTTTCAGGATTTGTAAATGCCCTGTGAGATCTCCTTCTAGAAAATGTTTTATACGTTTCAGCCTAAGAGCACCTTTTTCCGCTTCAAGTTGCACATATTGGTGCAAGGGTAGAAGGTATAAAAGAGCATCTAGGGCTTTGGAAGGTGCGCAAGGCATTGCTCCAGTTATTGATAAGCATGCCAGATGTTGTAGTTTATCGAGCTTTTTCTGAGCTGATATTTGTGTAGTTTTGGGCCACCACACTCGCGCAACATATGTCTGGGTCTCACAGTTGCCGAGTAAATCCAGTGAATCATTCTCGGTTTTAGTCCCCACTTTTCCCGAATATACTACTACAACTCCAGAGAGCAGTCTGGGCTTTAGATATTGCATACTGCAGTTGGTCGTTCCAATTTAGTTTTTGGTCAAGCATGACACCTAAATATTTGGTTCATTTTGAAAGCTCCAATTGTACACCTCCCAATCTAAGAGGTTGAATCTTATACTTTCTTTTTCTGGTAAATGGAATTATGACTGTTTTTGAAGGATTAACTCTAAGTCCTTCCAAGTTGCACCATTTAAGTGTGTAGTTAAGGCTGTTTGCATTCTATTGGAAATAAATGGTGTGTCACATCAAATTGCATCACGGAAAAAACGCTGTAGAAATTCGCCCAATAGACCGATCCTTTTGAAAATTTTAGACAGTAAAATAAAAACTATTAAACAACTTTTGGCATTTTCTTTTTATTCATACTTCGAGCCCAAGCCCGTATGCTCGCACCTTCCTCTTTACCCCGTCCATAAGGTTCTGTACAACGTCAGGTTGTAGTTTTTTTTGAACAGAAATCCATTTTTTCTTGAAGTCCGCCTCCGATTTGACAACTTTTGGGTTCTTCCGGAGGGCTTCATAATCGCCCAATATTTCTCTATTGGCCGAAGCTCCGGTGCGTTGGGCGGGTTCATTTCCCTTGGCACGAAGGTGACCCCGTTGGCTTCGTACCACTCCAACACGTCCTTTGAATAGTGGCACGAAGCGAGATCCGGCCAGAAGATGGTCGGGCCCTCGTGCTGCTTCAATAGTGGTAGTAAGCGCTTCTGTAGGCACTCCTTAAGGTAAACCTGCCCGTTTACCGTGCCGGTCATCACGAAGGGGGCGCTCCGCTTTCCGCAAGAGCAGATCGCTTGCCACACCATGTACTTTTTGGCAAACTTGGAAAGTTTCTGCTTGCGAATCTCCTCCGGAACGCTGAATTTGTCCTCTGCGGAGAAGAACAACAGGCCCGGCCGCTGACGAAAGTCCGCTTTGACGTAGGTTTCGTCGTCCATTACCAGGCAATGCGGCTTCGTCAGCATTTCGGTGTACAGCTTCCGGGCTCGCGTCTTCCCTACCATGTTTTGCCTTTCGTCGCGGTTAGGAGCCTTCTGAACCTTGTATGTACGCAGGCCCTCCCGCTGCTTGGTCCGCTGGACGAATGAACTTGACAAATTCAGCTTATTGGCGACATCCCGGACCGAACTTCTCGGATCACGTCTAAACTGCTTAACTACGCGCTTGTGATCTTTTTCACTGACGGAGCATCCATTTTTGCCTTTCTTCACCTTCCGGTCGATCGTTAGGTTCTCGAAGTATCGTTTTAGTACTCTGCTGACCGTGGATTGGACGATTCCCAGCATCTTACCGATGTCCCGATGTGACAACTCCGGATTCTCGAAATGAGTGTACAAGATTAATTCACGACGCTCTTTTTCGTTCGACGACATTTTTCGAAATTTACGTAAAATTGACAGTGAAGCATGGCCAACGTGATCTATACACTCTTATCTGATTATAAAACCAAAGCTGATAATATAATTCCTAAAACTTAAATTTCTACAGCGTTTTTTCCGTGATGCAATTTGATGTGACACACCCTTTAGTATACTCACATTTACCCCTCACTAAGATGATTATGTCATCAGCAAAATCAATGCCTTCGTATCCTAAATTAGCTAGGTTATTAAGAAGATCGTCGACAACTAGGGACCACAACAAAGGAGACAGAACCCCTCCTTGAGGGCAACCTCTAGTTGGTTTCGTTGTTAGAGTAGATCCTCCTAATTTAGCTCTTATTAGTCGGTTGGTTAGCATGGCATGTATCCAGTTGGAGATGCACATGTCCAAACTACATTTTTTCATAGCTTTATTTATAGAGTTGTAGAATGCATTGTCAAATGCTCCCTCAACATCAAGAACAGCTGTAAGTGAGATTTCTTTAGCATCAAAAGACTTCTCTATTTTTGAAATTAACGTGTGAAGTGCTGTTTCAGTTGATTTATTTGCTTGGCAGGCAAATTGAAATTTGCTCAATGGTCTCCTGTTCAAATATGATGATTTGATATGGAGATCGATAACCTTTTCCATCATTTTTAAGATGACAGATGTTAGACTAATGGGTCTATACGCTTTGGGAGTCGTCCTGTCACGTTTGCCAGCCTTGGGAATAAATATAACCCGGACTTCTCGCCATTAACTAGGAATGTAGCTTAGTACCATACTAGCTCTAAACATCTCCGTTAGGCCAGTGTGCCAAGTTTTATGTAGAAAAATTGAATGCATTCAAAGCTTTTCGGGAAGTTGGAGCCATTGACGATTTTTAAACATATTTAGACCTTGAGAATCAATTAAGAAACTTGGTCAAGTTCTTAAATTGTTCCCAATCTAAAAACGTGCTTATTGGAGAAAATAGCAAAACTAGTAAAAAAAACAATTCCTCTGTCCATTTTGATCGGTCCATGATGCGGAAAATCCATGGAGTTCCTGATAATCATCGATCGGAGATCGTTTCAACGATCTTCGAAGCAAAGTATAGGTGTATGAATTGTAATAATATGTACTTTACTGACGGTTCCCCTATGAACGAGTCCAAAGGATTTGGAGTGTTCAACGAAATTTTCAGCATCCTCACAATCTTCAGTATCCTTCAGCCATCTTGCTAAATTGGCAGCAATACGCTGGGTGTTGGACAGCGTCGCCTCACGTTACATTGTAACGAATAATCTTAGCTCAGTCGAAGCTATTCGTCCAGCCGGGAAGGCATTCGCTGTACTTCCTTGAGAGGATACGAGAAATTTTGAGTGCTTTATCCAGACGCTGTTATGTTATCGCCTTTGTCGGGGTCTCTTCACATTGCTCAATCCCGGTCAATGAGAGGGCTGACTCATAAGCAAAGGTGGGTGCGGTTGAAGGCGATATTCATCAGCATCAAATCGCCCTCAACTAGTTTTAGTCCGTAATGTACCTTCGCTAACTGGTAGAGACGTCGGTTAATCGTTCGATTAATACATATAATTGAATATTTGCAATTTTAATCGAGTAATTTTGTATCGATTTTTTTCCATTTTTTCGAAAAATACAGTGCAAAATTTGTTCAACCATCATTGTGTTTTGTCGAAATTCATCGAATATGCTAAACCGTTTACAATTGAAGCATACAAATATTTCCCTGATGGTGAAGGAGACTGGGAAGGCAGCGTCTGCAGGTGTTCGCGCCCCACAGTGCGAACGAGGAGCAAGTGTTCCAAATTTCCAATTTTTTAATGTCCATCCCTATCCTTTTTCCCATCCAAACTTCTTTCTCCTTCCCGAAATGCAGTGTGTGGTGCAAAACACAACTACAACAGCAGCATGTCTCGATGCCGAACAGGAGCCGAACGCATACGAACAAACGAAAAGTGCATCAATTCAGTACCAATGCCATACATTCATTCCAAGACTTTCAAAGGTCTTTGAAAGCTAAGCATCGCCAATAAAACCACAAGTGTTCAGAAGTATTCCTGTGTTTAATTTCCATGTGTAAGAAGTTTCCAAAATCCTGAGCTATCAACATCCAGGCCTCCTTCAACCGAAGAATCCGCCTTTCCTCAATGGTGTGATCCACCAACACGAGTAAAAGGCGGAATTGATAGTGGTAGTCTAAGCTCCCGTACTAAAGTGGAAGTATTCAAATCCAGGGTGCCAATGAATGATGATTCTATAAATATACTTCTTTTGAACTAGTAGTAATAGGGATCAGTTTTACCACACGCACAGATTTATCTGGAAATGTACAGTTTTTTTCCGCGTGTGAAATTTCTTACATTTGAGCAAAGCAACATTAGGGTCCATGACGACTTTTACGCCGCAGTATCGCTTGGTGCTGCTGATCATAGTTTCAGAAAACGCCTACTACACTTTTTCTGAGTGGTTGTTTCTGTTGTAGTCGGCGTTTTTTACGGGAACCGTATGAATCGTATGATTTAAAGTCTCCGTAAACAAAGGAAAACAAGAAGAGGAATAATTTGGTTTGAATACAAGCGAAACATTGCATCGTAAGCCCCACCCCTTGTCATTCTATCGCCAGTAAAATCGAATAAATTTCGCAGTTACTTTCCGAAAAGTTCATTCAGCAGCGGCTAGCAGTAGCAGCAGTCAAAGAGATTTAATTTTCTTGCCATTCAACGAACATCCGTCACCCATCGCTTTCGTGTAATCGATCCAGCATACAGTGATGATACAAAATGCAAATTTGCCTGTGCCTGCGTTCAGTTTGTCTAGGAGAATGCATTAGCAAGATAAGGATACAAACTTCCACATACGGCAGTTTGCTCTCGCGAGGACAAAAGTGAATCCACTGGCGCTTTTCAGGGCCACGGAACCTTTCACTAAAGAGTCATTTCAATACTAGTCAATGCAACAGTTGGATGCATTTCTAAGTATAATTCGAAAAAAACGATAATAAAAAGCAAATTGATTTTTTATAAATTGTTAACCTAGGAAGAGCTTTTGTAAATTTGGGAGTGTTTTAGGGCTCATCGCTTGGAGATGTAATTTTGCTAATAGATTCAGAGAAAATACTCGGATTTTCGATAACTTATTTAAATTGACAGCTTTTGGTGTAGTCCTACGTATCTCCGGTTATGTTCCCAACATTACCCATTCGTCTTTTTTTTCGTTTTAGTTGAATCTTTGAAGCTTAGACAATCTAGTGACTTTAGGTTAATAATGATTTTGGGTAATGGAATCATTTACTCAATATAGAAGCACTAATGAAACTTGTTTAGATCACAATGTTAAACACACCCCTTGCTCTGTAATATATAGAATATACAAACGCTTCAAATGGAAGCATTTTTAAAAGTTAGTTTAATAAAGTTTAATACGAAGTATTTCTGCATGTTGCTATCAAACAACGGATTTCAGTTCTCCAAAAATAATTTCAAAATGATGATCTGGTCGAATATCACAAGAAATAGAAGATTCACATGATGATTTGCAAATTTGAATGCGAGTGAACTAAACTCTGTAAATCCAAGATTTAGATCATAAGATTAACACAACACTTTCATTTCTTAAAAAGCTTTCCATACTTTTCCCCATAAACTCGGTGAATTTTATCTTCAGATGTTAGAGGCGAATGAACTGCAAAGTTTAAAGCCTCTTAAAAACAAAGAAAGAAGAAGAAGAATCTTCAGTTTTCATCACTTTAAGAACAAAAACAACAGCTGCCAATGACTTTGAAGAACACAATGCACATTGCCATATGTAAAAAGCAATTGAACTCACCTCACAAAAATCTCGAAAATGTCCTTGTCAACATCCCGCACCACAAACTTCCCATCGACGATAGTCGTCGACGGTACCGCTCCGTTGATGATATGCGCCAGCAGCGTGTTCGAGTCGAGGATCGGTTTCTTCTCGGCTCGCACGCTATAATTTTCCTTATTGCCGAGCACTAGAAACTCCACATACGCGTCCGGATCGCTGAAATCATCCCCTTCCGCGTTGACCTGAATCAGCGGAGGTGCCGTGGGCCGCAGTAGCGCCCTGGCCTGATCTCCCCCGTTCTCCGATGAGGTGTTGAAGGGCCGCACCATCGTGTGTCACTTCTATCGACACTTGCAGGTCAAACTTTGTCGAGGATAAAGTTTGCCGGTTTCGTGGTGAGTCATGCAAACGAGTAACACAACAAGAAACGGGCGCGTTCAAAACAATCGCGTGCTTCTCCGCTGCTTCACTTCAATCGATGTTAGCACCCGGCTCGAGGATGGCGACGTCTGGGCGAATCCACGGCTAGCGGCGAACTGTGAGCGGCTTCTTCTGGCTCGGACACACGGTATTCCGCGCGGAGACAGGGCAGCGAACGATGTTTAGCGAGCTGGAAAATCTGCGGAAGGAACCGGAGGAAAAACAATGGAGGCAGTGAGTAAACTTGATAAAGCGCGTTTATCGATTACCCATTTCGGGCGTCTGCACGTTGTTGTGTTCTACACGCGCAAGATTAGGTAAACTGAGATATGTTTGAACTAATACGTAAAACTGATTACAGAACAAAAGCGCCGTGCAACCGGTGGCGGGTGGGTTCTGGAGCTCTGGATGAGGAAGCGTGGGTCGTGTATTATCGGGGTAGTTCCCACTGATAAAACATTGGATATGATGAGATAAGAGATGGGTTAGTCGGATGTATTGATTGGGCAAAAATGTGCGAATGCGAATTATTGCTATGGATTGTTGGAGGCACAGCACCGAGTGAAGCCGTGAGCTCATTCGAACGCAATTAATCTATGTGTGATTTTGCGTAACAGATATCGTGGACTATGATTTCAACTGGTGCGTGTATTCGAATCCACGGAAATCCATTACTTGATTTATGTCACAATAATCATATCGCTAAACAAAAAGTACCGTTTTTTGCGTTGCGAAATGTTATTTTGTGTTTTATCGATTGGTTCCTTTTTATGCCATTCACCCTAATTGGTCGTTTTTCCTAAGCAGGATTACATCACAGAAACCTATTTGCTTATCTTCATACAAAATTGGCTTAACGCATTGTATCCATGACATGTCAGGAATACCAGAGTAATACTCAATCGATTGGGAATTGAACCCAAAACTCATGACATTTGCATTGAATTTCCTACAACTAATCGCTAATGCTAATGCGATCGTTTTCGATGCCAGAACCTAAGTAAGGCTCCCCAGGTCTCAACTGGTGTTCCATCTGGATGGGTCTAGAATTGATAAATCTACAGAAGCTAGGACTATTGGACCAGGGATCGGCATGTCAGTTCGAATGGGATTGTTCCTACAACTGTTCAAGCAGAGATACATGCGATACAAACATGTACAAATATTTATTTGGCTAGTAAATACAGGTATTCCAGTATCTGTATTTTCTAAGATAGCCAAGCAACTCTAACTAACTAACGATTGGTAACTGGGAGCCTGGTCATTGCGATGTAGAAGGTATGTTGAACTCTTAGAAAAATGTGGAACTTCGTAGCTGCGCTAGGAGTGTTCCAAACAGATTTTCCTCTATGCCATTCGATCCGGACCGTTTTTTTACTTATGTAGCTGTAAACACCCGCGAAATTTTAAAAAATGCAGCTGACTCCATTTTGCCGCGAGCCCCTCAATTGAATTCACGATTGGGAAGGAATTTGTCTGCTCATGACTTGAAAAAGTACCTCCTGTATGTCATTCAAAGTACATTTGTATCTAAGAATATTTTCAGTCTATTGCAGTTCGGAAAAAATAATGGCACGAGAAACCTAGAAAGTATGAGAAGGTATTTTGAGTAATATAGTGCAATGGAAACGAAACAATAGTAGTTGTCCAGTGGTCCGATTTAATCAGAATTCGATGAAAATTTGCTCAACAAACGACAATGAAAATGATAAATGATAAATTAACCTGATAAATCAACCAGAGAGACATGTAGTCTTGTACATTGCATAGGGACCCATTCAAGACGTTGTAGTTAACAGTTTTGCTCCATGACCGTGTTCACATCATCAATAGCATGAATTTCAAGCTTGAAACTGACATAACATTCATCGTACAGATTACTGGAGACGAGGCGATGGTTTATACTCGCAATCTAAATATCTCGCAACTGTATAGCAATAGACCAAAAAGCAGAGTTACGAGAAATACCCGTGTACCCGACGTTTCTTCTGAAACGTGTAACCGTTGGTTGCAAGCTGGAAAAAGAAGAAAGCTCAGTAAATTACCAATGCCGGCAAACGACTTAAAACTTTTAAAGAAGTAAGAAGTGCGCGTCGGAACAAATCAAATTTCAAATTTTGGAGGAAGTGCTGAGAGGTGGTAGAGGATTACTGAGAAATAAAATAGTAAGTTAGTTGAAAATTGAAAAAAAATGTTAGTAATATTCAGTGATGTTTCACAGTTAATTATATACAGCGCGGACTCGATTATATACAAATTTTGATTTTCACTGTATATAATCGAATCCTTTATATAATCGAGACAAAAAAATTATTTGTTTTTTTTGCATGTATTTTTTATTTTTTGAAAATAAAAGAGGAATTTGATTTTTGATTCATCCCCTTAAAGTCAAAAACAGCTTTCTCACATGAAAAAAAATTATTTATCCAGATTCTCTCAGGAAGAGATTGACGATCAAATTAGATGAAAAAAATCCTCCTACGCATATGTTCAAATTTCAACAATGACAGAATTAAAGAACTTTGTTTTTGTTTCGGACACTGTTGCCTCAAACTGGCTCTACATTTAAAAGTACAATACGGAAGACTTTTTTTTTTTTTTTTATGTGTTATAGTGATTTTCAACTCATTTGGCTGGTTCGTCACTTTTTACTTCCATTTTTGGAAGAATGTCGGGAGTGAGAATTGAACTCGTGACCTTTAGCGTGAGAGGCATGGATGTTACCACTACGCCAGATCGCCTCCCAATACGGAAGAAGATTCTGATGCATTCATTTGAAAGATAAGAAAATTTAGTACAGAATATAGTAGTGGAATAACTAAATTAGTGGATTTTAATAACATTTTGGAAGTGAAAACTTAAAAGTTAATAATTTTTAATGTGTTATTATTAATTTTATCCTAAACATTTATGTTAAACTAGATTGTTTCTATCAGTTAAATTGATGGATTTTTCGTCAAAGAAATTTCTTCCGACTTGTACTGAGATCACATGGATTATAGAGCTTGCCACTTCAGAACACATTTAAGACGAAATCAGAAATCTCAACTAAGTACTACTAATAAAAATGACGCAAGTAATACCTACGTTGGAAAGGCAACAGTGCCACTGGGAACGTAAGCGCCATCTAAGAAGAAAAAGTTGTTAACAACTGGATATAGCTACGAGGCGAGGTTGCAGAAACTATCAGAATTAATAAACATAAAAGTGTTGTCTTCTATTATGACAATGTGAGATCACACACATATCTGATGATGGAGGTTGGTTTGGATATTCTGATGCATCCATCGAAGAGCCCAGACCATGCATCGTCTGACTACCATTTCTTTGGATATCTGTAGATCTCTGTTGACATGAAAACATTATCCATCATAAGAGCTAACGAAAATCATTTGGAAAGTTTTCGCTATTAACCACAAAAGTTCTAAGCGGATGTATGTATAAGATGACCAGAAATATGACGAGAGGTTTTAGGTAATAATTTGTCTATATTCGATTAGAATTGATTTTTAATGAAGGAATATTTGCATTTACTAGTTGCGTGAAAACACCCTAAATTGGACAAACCAAGATCATTTACCATAATAAAGAATGTCCGAGAATAGTAAAGAATGGTAAAATCATCAAGACAGCATAAATGGAATTTGGAAGAAATTAAAGAGCGATACAAATAACTTCCCGGACAATGTTGGAGATAGAATGAAAGAACTAAAGAAACTTAAAATCGAGTTTATTTGGTCAGAGGTTATTAGCTTGAACCAGAAAAGAAAGCTTTATCGGTTGTTACTCAACTTTACACTTGGAGCAATCGAGTTATCTTAAACGACGTATAATTTCCACTAAAGAACTACTACAAGAATAATCCCGTTCGAACACTTCATCGATGATGGGTGATTCGCCTGGGTGTTTGCAGCCGTAGTGTATGATAAATATAAATGTTAGCCATTGTTATCGGCTAGTACAACTCGACTCATCGCGGTTCTGTGTCGCAGTATTGTAAATCCCACTTAGAACAATTTGATTTCTCAATATGGTGAAATGATAGCTACTTCTGATAGTCTCATACTTGAGCCTTTATCGGTATAACAATTGAGGAGCGCCACTTCGAAACGATAGGGCCTGTTCAATGTGACTATTCGTGCACTGAAGCTCGGAGCCTGCTTACCAGTTCATAACCGAGTTGAAACAGAATGGAAATGTCATCTCTAAACGAATCATCTCTAATTTTGAAATGCAATCTTCCAATCGTTTGATCAATTAGATTATGTTTGTTATGACGAATTGTTTTCTTTTAATTACCCCACGCAGCTCATGATATGAGCCATAAGTTCGCTCGTACATTATTTGCGCTACGCCCAATGGGCGATAGCTAATCAACCGAACCATGCAGCGTTATCAATTTCTGATTTGCGAAAAAAAAAACTGGCACACCGAATTATAGCTCAAAACAGAACACTTTGTGTAATTGTCAGCGACGGTTTCTTCTTCTCCGTTTTGTTCTCTGAAGTATGCTTCAGAATGACAAAAATGAACTGGTCGACGAAATGTTTAGGTCTAGTGAGTTGGTAGTAGTCGTTCTAAACGTAAGTTTTGGCATCCATATGCAAGCTTTTTTACGGTCAGATTTCTGCATCTAGTTTTGTGCCTCCTTCTCATTGTAAACATGAACGTTTCATAGTTTTCAGGACAAAACAAATGGATTAGCTTGTATTTTGTGTCCTCGATTCTACCACTCATTCGAGCTTCTTGAGGTCCATCCAATGTATTACGGTCAACCCCTGCTCTCCAATAAAAATAAGACACAATCTCCGCCGAGTGAACGGTAATGTTGCACATATCACATTCACAGGGTGCATCTTTCGTCTGGGAACAAACATAAGAGCGCAGTCGATGATAATGAAGCCAACAACAGTCGGTCGCTGGTATCAATGTGCAAACATCGGCAAGCAGTGGGTAATTCGAAACGACGTTTGTTGTTTCTTTCAATTGCGCCGTCGTGGCTGAGATTGCTTTCCGGCTATCGAACTGAGCGAACCGAGAGTAAACATATTTGCTATGAATGAATACACGGGAGGTTAATATAATTAGATCCAAATTATGTCCACGAAACCGCCTCACTGTTAACAGTTTTGCTTGCTGCGTCGTTCGGAAAGCGTCTCGTATTGACACCTGTGCTGCTGCTGTTGAGATGGAGTTTACAAATACCGTCCCAGACTTTGTATCCTCAGTGATGATTGACGGTGACAAAAGGCGGTGTAGACGCGCAGTCATTCAAAAGTTTCCGCGATGGAAAAGCTTGGTTACATGTTGAAATTGCGTTGAAATTGAAACATACAAGAAAGTAGCATATTTAAGATAGGAATAACATAAGTATACTATACCGTTTTCCATTTCTCTAACACTTGATCGATTTTGTGAACAAACCCGAGAATTTAATTTTGCTTAAATCTGTGGCTATTATGTAACACATCTGTATCACATGTTATGTTCTTCGTTACAAATAAATTTGATGAACGTCCTTTTACGTTTGGTATGATGCCAAGGACTACCAAAATATTTGAACGGAAAAATCATTGTATTTTACATTTCCCTCTGAAATTATTGCACATCTCATGTTTACGTAGTTCTCGAACCGTGAAAGTTCATTCACCTCTAGTATCTGAAATGACGATTTTCCCAGGTTTCTCGGTACAAAGCGAGTACAAAAGTACTCAACACCAAATATTACCCCCGACTTGCATGTATTTGCAAAGCAGATTCCCCCAGGCACATTAATTTTGAATAACGTGTTAGGGAAACACAGCTCGGTGGGAACAAAAATACCCCCGACTTGCATGTATATTTGCAAAGCGGATTTCCACAGGTACATCGAATTTGAAGTCTGTGTTGGGGAAACCATAAATCGGGCCAATCAAAACATGGCGGTTTAGATAACGCTTGACATTTTACAGTTATTCAATTGTTCATGTCATGAAAAATAACATTTTCATCTCATAACAAAATAACATAGACGCGCAGAAATATTTCCTATCACTTGATGCAAATATCTTTCCGATCTGTTAAGAAATGTTCGAGTTATAAGCATTCGAAATACGAGTAGAGTTAGCACACAAATCGGCAGAACAAATGTATGGGAATAAAAGAAGTTCTTCCAGTTTTCATGGATTTAAACCGTTTAGAGATTAGCGAGTTGTAATGTATAGCATATCAAACAAGAATTTCCGATTCGATTGGTATGCAAATCATGAGAATTCGTTCACAGTAAAAATAGTTACTAACGTTAACTTTATTTCATGAAAACGTGACCTGTTTTCTGATTTGGCACCCTTTCTGAAAGACGTAGTTCTACGTCAAAATAAAAAAAAATATTCTTGGGGATCAATCCTTGTCATTTATTTTTTTGAGTTGAAGCGATTATTCCATGTAATTATTGACCACGACTGCGTTTTGGGCGTCGTGCACAAATTACGTAACGCGAGATTGAAAATTCGAATTCGTTCTCGTTATTATTGATTATATACGTTTTTTATTGTTTTCATAGTCTCGGGACCAAGGGCGCTATATCTATCTATATATTGGGTTGGGGAAAAGAAACGTCGTATATTGTCAATATATGGCAACACTTAAACATATCTTGTGTTGTACATATCGCATCGGATCATACTATACGGCTATTTAAAGACGACAATCTATGCTACAAGTGTCGTTTTGACAGTGTTGTGATTGTCCTTTTCAGTCTCAAGTTATAGCGCGTCAAAGATAGAGTCCACCAAGCAAGAAACTCACCATATTTTACGTTTTTACAACCTGCGAGGTAAAACTGCAACGAAGGCGGCTGATAAAATTCGTGTAGTTTATGGACCCGATACTTTAACGATTCGCACAGCACAGCGTTGGTTTGATCGATTTCGTTCTGGTGTAGTGGCTGTCAAAGATACACCCCGTACTGGTAGGCCAATGTCGTGGAAACCGATAAAATCGTTGAAATCATCCAAGTAGACCGGCATGTGAGCACTCGCTCGATTGGCCAGGAACTGGGTATCTATATATATAAAAATGGAGTGATGTCTGTCTGTCTGTCTGATTCTTATAGACTCGGAAACTACTGAACCGATCGACATGAAAATTGGTATGTAGGGGTTTTTGGGGCCGGGGAAGGTTTTCGTGATATTTTGAGACCCCTCCCCCCTCTCTTAGGGGTGGCTGCAATACAAATAAAACACAAATTTCTGCATTACTCGAGAATTAATCAAGTAAATGGGCGGGACGAAGTTTGCCGGGTTAGCTAGTAGACCGTAAAACCGTTTGGAACCATTTGCAGAAGATACGGATTCCGAAAAAAAATTGGTTGCATGGGTGCCACACGAGTTGACGCAAAAAAATCTTTTAGACCGAATCAACCCCTGCGATGCACTGCTGATACGGAACGAACTCGAACCATTTTTGATGAAAATGGTGACTGGTGATGAAAACTGGATCACGTACGACAAGCTAAAGCGATAAAAGTCGTAGTCGAAGCGCGGTGAGCCGGCCCAAACCGTCGCCAAGCCCGGATTGACGGCCAGGAAGATTTTGCTGTGTGTTTGGTGGGATTGGAAGGGAATCATCCACTATGAGCTGCTCAACTACCCTCAACTTGGTTCTCTACTGTGAGCAGCTTGACCGTTTGAAGCAGGCGATAGACCAGAAGCGGACAGAAATGATCAATAGGAATGGTGTTGTTTTCCACCAGGACAACGCTCGGCCTCACACATCTTTGATGACCCGCCAGAAGCTACGGGAGCTCGGATGGAACTTAGAAATATAATTTTATTGAGTGATTTTTATAGCTGATTCAATGATGTTATTGATGCTACAAGCATACATCATCAAGCTACATCAATACAAGCAAAACCATTACGGAAAATTGAAAAATTAAAATTTAACTTCCAGAGCATCAGCTCGAATTTTCCGACGTTTTTCATTATACATGGCGACGGCAGATGAAAATTTAATATCTTGTGAGTAATCGATTAGAGTTTGGTTGATATTACTTGATGGGAAGTGTGCGAAAACGATTATTTTCTGCACACTGTTTCGCAAAATTATTGATTTTCGGGCGAGGGGTGAGGGAGGGAGACGAAAGAAATGAGCGCCATTGTGGCTGCCATTTGTGTTCCTTCCACCTTCACCTTAAGGAACTTCCGTAAGGCGTCGTCGTCGCATTTTAAGCGTCACGTTATTTGTGCACGACGCCTGATAAGCATTCGAAATCATTCATTTGTTCCTGCATGTTCTGTGTTTAGGTTTTCATTCCGGTTAGATGTCAAAGTATATAGTTCCTAGCATTTTCGGTATGTAAATCGCAACACGACGGAATGGAATCATCTCAAAAACATTTCAAAATGTATGCTTGATTTTTGCCGATAATAATCGAACTTCGGGTATTAGTCATCCAGCGTCGGTGGTGTAATGGTCAGCATAGTTGCCTTCCAAGCAGTTGATCCGGGTTCGATTCCCGGCCGACGCATTTTTTTTTTGAATGCATCACCAACTCGTTGAAAACTGTTTAATGATTGTGTAAACTTAATCATTCCTTCATATTTGCAATTTCGCCTTACAGCTCCCCTCTTTTTATTCATTCTACTCCAGAACACTTTAAACCAATCAAATTAAGACCCGCATTTTCGGATAACTTGACACCAGAATAGATTCTTTCCACTTTAATTGAATCTGCGTAGCCCTTATCCAAGAACAGTACTCGTATCGTGGCGCGATTACATTAACTTGTTCCTCCATCGACCAACATGTGAACCAACAGAGGGGGACCGCTCGAGCGGTCTCGAATTTAATGGTGATTTCGCTTCATCAATGTCTAGCAGCTGTAGCAAAACTGCGCCGAATAATTGTGGCGCTCAATGTGGAGGCTAGAAACAAATCATTGATTATCATTCCCTTCCACGCTGTTATATTGGGTCATCTTCAGCAAAAAAAAATATGACTGTAATTATTACCATACCGATTGGTGGCAATGTTTTAATAGTTCCATATGCACGAACGCTTGAACGGGACTGGACACAAAAGCCGATTTGTTTTGACTCGGTTATTAGTACCTAAGTTCAATACCAGGGTCAATCCCTACCGGGCGCACACGTGGCTCGTATGAAGGTGTTATTTCCTCTTTCGTGTTCAGCGGTGCACGATAAAGTGCATGCATTGAATCCGATATATATGCATTTTACCCACCCACCCATGAAGAACCCAGACGATAGGGTTAAATCGTTGGCAAAATGATTGTATTTTAAAACAACAGATGCTACACTTGCAGACAAAGGATGAGGGAAGCAAAATATTTGCGTCGGCCGGGAATCGAACCCGGATCAACTGCTTGGAAGGCAACTATGCTGACCATTACACCACCGACGCTGTCGATGTATTTCCTGAACCGGTTGTCGAATATTTTGGCACCCTATTGTGCTACTGAGGCGAAAGAAATCATCTTCCAACTGAGGTACATATTAACATATTGGCATTTCGGAGATCGGAAGTACCTTGAATGCCACCAACTTGTCGAACTCCTACCAGAGCTCCAGTCAACATACTCAGGAAAGTGATAATTCATCAAAATTGATGCCAAAACAGAATCGGCATCCGAAGCAAAGTTGTTAAGAATAATTATACGCATTGGTGATGTTATCAGCCAATATGTGAGTGATAATGCTTCCAAGCGCCAACCGGTTAGCTGGACATAATAAACACGTTTTCGGTAGCGGCGAATTTAAAAAAATTACTGGGATGCGCCACACACAATCTATACTCAAGATGTGTCGAACAGATGGTTGCATGCGGTTTCGCTGCTTGCGTTCACACGGTGGTGATAATAGATCGGGCAGTGTGCCGACTTCAAAAAGAAGGGTAGGGTTCCCTGTAATGCGAAATAACCGGCCTCAATAATCAAGCCAACCAATCAGTAAACATACAAACATTTTAACGGATCCATTAACACATATTCCAAGTTTCACCAAACCGTGGTATGTATTGATCGTGGGAGACTTCTTGAATTGAAATCAAAACAAAACCTATTCTAATCGAACTGCTTCGAGAGAAATCGCAAATATAATTAGGATCAACAATAGCGATGAGATGTCATTCCAACTTTGAGCCAGTTTAATAGCTTCATACATCAATCACTGAATGAAGCGTTATCACATATCTGTTTAAAACAGTCTGCAGATAAAAATCTATTTAAAAATCCAAATTTATTCGGTTTTACTTGTTTCTGAGCGCTATCGTCCAGACTAGACACTAGACAAACACATCTGAGAATTGAGGTGAATATGGTTGTCAGAAATCTCATCTTGTTGCTGCTTAGCCCTACGTAATTTGGCAAAATATTAGCTTTTAGCAATATGACTATTGTCCTCTCTCAACCATGGCTCATTGTTGTTATTCTCAAATTGAGTCTTAGCTCATGTCTGGGTATATTAGTGAGATATACTGCACTGCCCAAATATGCATTTTTGACTTAAGCGCCGACCAAAACGAAACCCACTTATTCTACTGATACTTACTTTACCATGTATACGTATACATGGTAGACATAAAGCATAGTTATATTGTCCGAAAACATTTGAGAATTATAGAAAAAAAAAACAATTTTGACGTAACAGCCATTTGTATGCAACAATAACGTCGCACCATCATTATGCGCCGGATCGTAGTAACGATAGACTATAATCCTGAAATTACCAGCGTCAAAGATTTGTTATCTTTCAATAGTTGTTAATGAGCTTCCAGCTGATTGTCTCTGAAAATCTTGATCTGAACTGATTTTATTATCCCGACCATACCATCGTTTAACTGGGCACGTTTACTGTACCGCAACGATTTTCGTTTCGTTATGCTTGCATTTTTTCGCTACCCGCCAAGATGGACCAAGTCGCTTCCAATCAGAATAACCAGTTGTGATTGCACGTCTTGATCCGTGATCGGCAGATCCGTATCACTCTCAGTTTCTACTTCGGAACTATCATAGCAAAGGACACCTCTTCCGAACACTATATGAATTTTCTTCCAAATTCGTTTCATTTCTGCAATCATTGGAATTGTGACCATCCGAGATAAACTGACGTTTTGATCGTTATCAGGTGAATAACGTTGGAACATAGTTTCACGTCAAGCTTGCGAATAAACATTCGCCAATACACATAAACGTATAAACTAACGTAATGCGTTTTTCAATTAAATTGAAACAAAAAAAAAACTCACAAAATCTCTAATGACCACTTAATAGTTATTAAATAGACCCGTTATTTTATACAAATAGTTCACAGTCATGATTATTCAGCTAAAAATAAGAAAAAATATGTTTCCCATAACTGAGTGTTGGTTACGTCAACCATGCGTATTTGGGCAGTACAATGATTCATACTCTCTGAAAATTTTGAACTTGCAAATCAACGCTTTCAGTTTTGTTATGCGTTAGTTTCAGTTTTGTCTCGAGACCCTCATATCTCATTGATCTTCTCTCGTATGAAGCCAGTGAAGCCAGTGATTTATGATGTAATTTTAACATCAAAATTCCGTAATATATTTTGTATCACAGAGTTGGGACAAGGGTGGAACTTTATGAAACAATCGCTGTGATTTTGATCGATATCCCTCCCTTCTTTTCACTGGGAAATAGAACTCGGTTCCGGTATCAGAACTCTACGCAGTACCTTTCAGCTGACACTATTATTGAATGCGTTTTATATGTCTATCATTATTTTTTCTGCTTCAGCACAGGGATTGTCTCGATCACTGACAGAATAGTATACTTTTTGGATCTTCCAACGTATGACTATGTTTTTGATTTAAAAACAGTTAGTCACTTTTCTTTTTTTTTTTCTTTTTTTTTATATTCCCTCCACTTACCCCTATCTCGAAGAAACTCTCACTTGAGCTTCCTGGAGATGGGCTCTATTTGATTAAAAACATATAAAAAAAACCAAACAATGAAAATGTTAGTAGGATGGAAGCAAGCGGAAAATTACTAGAACACTGTCAGTTGGATCCCAGTGAAAATATTGTTTCTTTTAAGGGATCCACTTTTAAATGATATTTGGGAATATTAAATAATAAAAACACAAAATTTAGTAACTACAATGGCAAAATCATATTGAAAGAAGATAGTATCTATATATATAAGAATGGATTTCTGTCTGTCTGTCTATCTGATTCTCATGGACTCGGAAACTACTGAACCGATCGACATGAAAATTGGCATGTAGGGGTTTTTGGGGCCGGGGAAGGTTTTCATGATAGTTTGAGACCCCTCCCCCCTATCTAAGGTGGGGCTGCCATACAAATGAAAGACAAATTTTTACATTACTCGAGAATTAATCAGTCTTCCGAAAAAAAATTACACAAAAAAAAATTACGCGATGTGAAAATTCCATGTTTTTGTTTGAATTCGAACATGATTTTCGCTAGTGTTGAATGTCTATCCCAAACACGAACAATGATACACAAACATAAACATGTGAAAACAAACACGATGTTTATCATTCAAGAACATCATGTACAAACATATCACCCGATGTCGCAGTATTCATTGCTTTCGTTTCGTTTCTTTTCATGCACGGAAAGAAATTAATCATCCCAGAACACTTCTTCGTAGAATACTTTTTCACAGTAACGAACTTGGAATTTAGTTCGCACTACAAAAGTTGCACGAACTAAGAGGCTATGAGTTCATGCACATTTTGCAAGTCTGATTAAATAATCCTTGGTTTCGTGCAAAGAAATCGTTCTCTGAATAGAAAGAAGCTTTCTATGAGATTTTTTTTTGCGTGCATGTTGGCAATTGAAGTCTGGGGAACCGACTGCACAGCGGGCGTACAAATGCTGACAAAAAAATACCCAAAAATTAGTTTTAGATGCAACCTTCAGCGGCACACAACAGAACCAGCAGAGAAATTTCAGCGGCTAAAACACACCATTAATTTCTCGATGTTATCACAAACAGGGGTTAGACATCAATTGAATATAGGCTACCCAAAATCAAAATGAATATGGCGTCATTTGTTTACCAACATATCATTTGCAAGGATTGAAATCGTTGAAATCACGGAGATAGTAAAAATAAAGTAAAATGCGCTGCTTCATTTCTAACTGGCTGAGCGATTTTTCAAATTTCGGTTTCACATGGAGGTGTTCACATTTAACATGGAGTTTGAAGTTAGCCACTATTCGACTGAACCAAAATGTCATTGAACCGCAGCAATATTGGGTACACTGGCAATATGAGGGATTTGACGTTCTAGTCATACCCCTGATCACAAACTGAATGAAAGAAAAAACTTCTTTCTTTCTTTGTTTTTAAGAGGCTTTAAACTTTGCAGTTCATTCGCCTCTAAACGAAAAAACTTAAAGCTACACTTACATATGCTATGTGTGCATGCGATCGCATAATCCTTTCTTCTCCTCTTCTTCGCTCGTTTTATAGCTCGGGTCGCGTTCGTCGCGAACAAGCAGCATTGGCCATTTGTATTCAAAGATCCATCCAAAATTGTTGCTCCCGTGATCGAGTGGTTAGCGTCACGCCTAAAGGTAATATTATATTATCAGGCACGTAGCGTAACCGGCACGGCACGTTTCATGCAAGACAAATATTATTGCGTGTGTTTCAAATGTGTATGCGTATATATAGCGGAACGGCTCCGGGCATACACAGCACGCTTCAGACAAATGCATGAAGGATTTCTCGAAAAGAATATTTTGCCGGTGCCGGGCACGAACTACATGGGCGAGTAGCACCATACATACAAACCCAACGTCGAAGTTCGTGGTGTGGGTGCGTTCGTCGCTCTTCGGTACGACATCGGTTCAATCACCAGTAGCATTTCTCCGCTCCGTCTGCGCTGCCGGTCCGTACAGAGAAGTTGCTATGCCTGATGATATGAATACATCATGTATTTGTCTGCCGGTGTCGGTACGTGCCGTTTACGCTACGTGCCTGATAATATAAAACGGCCTTAACACGTCACTGCTGAATAATTCTGGTACTTTACATTCGATTAAAATTATAGAATTCTCGCGTAACTTTTGAAAAGGTCCAATGTAACATTTTCGTCAAATCGAGTAAAACGAAGTTGAAGAATCAAACATTAATCCGCGAATGGTCTTGAAAGGTATCGATCTCTATCACTACTTTCACCACTAGCAGCTAAGAATAACTCTGAAAAACCAATCGTAACTGTTGTTCCGTGATTTGAGCTTAAATTTGAAGCCTAGGAACGAAAAATGTTACATTGGACGTTTTGACTGCCGCGTTTTCACATTGGACATATTACGTTGCACGATGAGAATCTGAAACTAACTACTAAACAGCAATCCAAATATCAGCATTTCGTTCTAAACACAGATTATTGTTGTTATCACTTGTTGAATTGCACTGAAATCGCTAACAACTCCTGTAAGAAACAAAAACTCAAAACGACCGAATACGACTTCGTGTTGTTTTGACTGCTTTGTTACTTCGGACGTACCGAGCGTTAGAGGAAAGTGGCGTCCGAAGTAACAGCCGAGTGCTTAAAATCCGAATCTGCACATTGGATATTTTTTGTATCGGCGATAAAAAGATGAAGAAGATAGATACATGAACGATTGTTTTTGTAATGCATTCAATGATTGCAAACTGATAACGTGCATCCATTAACTCGATTTGTTTACTGTAACAAATAGGACCTTTTCAAAAGTTAAGCGAGAATTATTGTAATCAAAATTTGTTGTGGGTAACTAAACATCTCCGTCACGCTCTATTCAATTTTAGTACTTGTTCAAATAGCTAACATAAAACTGCGTACAGCAGCGTGGACATGTTTATTAGGGACGCAGTGTTTTTTGTGAAACATGGAAGACTGGAATTAATCAAGCAAATGCAACCAAATTAAGCATCTGGAGGTTTTAGAGTGCAATAAATGATTGTACGGTGGTTAGATACTCCTCCCCCCCCCCTCTCTCTTAGGGGGGGGCTGCCATACAAATGAAACACAAATTTCTGCATTACTCGAGAATTAATCAAGCAAATGAAACCAAATTAGGCACATGGAGGTTTTAGAGTGCAATAAATGTTTCTAATGTGGTTAGACACTCCACCCCCTCTTTAAGGGGGGGCTGCCATACAAATGAAACACAAATTTCTACATTACTCGAGAATTATTCAAGCAAACGAAACCAAATTTGGCATGTGAATGAAACACAAATTTCTTCATTACTCGAAAATTAATCAAGCAAATGAAACCATGTTAGGCATCTGGAGGGTTCAGTGTACAATAAATGTTTCTATGGTGGTTAGACACTCCACCCTCCTCTCTAAGAGGAGGGGGGGCTCACCATAAAAATGAAAGACAAATTTCTGCATAACTCGAAAACTAATCAAGAAATACGAAATTTGGCATGCGAAGATTTTAGAAGGTTTTAAAGTGGTCACGACGTGTTATCATTTGAATTTTAAGTGGTAATGCGTTAAAGTGAGACGGTCCATAATACAGAATACGCTTTTGACCAATACACGATGCTGCTTGACTACGCATGAAATTCTGAGCCTCCCGTGCTTCATGTCCATGGTTTACAGTAGGTATTATTATGTTATGGTGAATATTATTCGAATGTATCAAACTGTGTACGAGTTTACTAACCTCAAAATCGCGCAGCCCGAAGAGTGCCAATATACAGTGAGAGTCTCTTGAATACAGCTCCAGAATAGGATGTAGACTCGGTAGCCTGTAGATTATTTTCAAGCATCGATTTTGCAATACCTGCAATCTCTTGAGCCTTGTTTTGCATACATGCCCCCATACTAAAATTCCATATTATAATTGTGAATGTATGCTTGCAAAATAGAAATTTATTAATGCTATTTGGGGCACAAAAGAGGACACTCTTTTCAAAACATCGCTGAACGAAGAAATTTTATTTTGTAAACAATTGATATGGATAAGTTAGAGTCTAGGTGGACAAAAAGGTATTTGAATCTTGGGACAAGGGTCGTTCAAACAAGGGTCGTTCAAAAAATAAGCACTCATTCACAGATAAAACTCACCCTTCTATTCCCCGTTTATGCCACACTTTATTTGAGACAGAAAACATTCCCCTATCATCTTCGCAAAGTTTATTCTCGAGTTAAACGGAAAAATACTGTCTCGATTCCGCTCATCTAGTCTCATAGAATGTTGCATTCTCTCATTTGCCTCTCGGAATGACGTTAGATGGTGATAGAATCAAATTGCAAACTGTTGCTTGAACCAGCGAGTGTCTCTGTAAAATCATTCGTTTTTCACTCAAATAGCACTCATTGAGCCTCGATCGCGGCAGTAAAATATAGGTAGATAGTTGAATTCGAGTTGTTTCCTGTGCGCTATTGCAATGGCATTTTTTTGTTTCTAGTATGGAATGATCTAAGCCAACGCAAAAGACCATATTAACGCAAGTTATTGGTGTGCGGGAAGGTAGATTCATGTGCATTGCCGATAATAAATACATTTGAATGCTGACAGGGATGGTGTAAAATGATTCATCGTGCAATCTCATGATTGTTTGCTGCATTCTTTACGCCATGATTATTCCAAGCAGATACAATAGTGATTCATATTTAGGTGTGGAGAAATGAGCGAATGAACTTTTCCATACTTGATGCCAGGCAACATCATCGAAACAGCTATGAAAACTACTCAACAAAAATGTTATTCCGGAGTCATAGCGTTTCATGTCATGAAAATCAATAAAATAAAATTTTGTTGATAACAAGACAATTATTGTTTTCACGTTTAATGGGTATATTATGTAAGTTTTTGCAACTTTAATACTGGTTAAGAAAATTGTACTGCAGAATTTGGAACACTGCCACGGCTGCCTCTGCTGTCAAAAATAGTAAACAGAAAAGTATTACATTCAATCAAAATGCCTCGGCCAACGAAGAGAAGGGTGAATATGTGAGAAACGTGAATATATGAAAAAAATACGATCTTGTTGCGGAAGAACTTGTTAATACCAAAAGAGCCCCAATTAGCATGTGTTATAAATTTGCTCATGTTATGCTCGCGTTGATTCAGAATTTTACTTCATATGCAAATACACCTTCCATATATACAGCCATTCCATGTCAAACCGATATAGTAGCTCAGATTTTCATAAAAAGTGGTAGTTTTGTTCTTTATCGCAAACTATTAGACCCGCATTTTTTTATTTTTCATTAGGGTGCCCATTTCCCTGATCCGGCATGTAAAACGTCACATAAAATCGAGGGCAACTTCAATGAATTGTTTGATTCGCGTTGATCATGAAATTGCATAAACAAAATGTTTCCAATGAAAGTTTCGCATTGAGTGCGACAACAGGTATGAATATAATTTGAGGAAATTATTTTTCTGTAATTTAATCAATGTTTTTGTCATGCGAAAATAATATCAATTTTCATAAAATTTCAAATTACATTCGAATGCCCCTCATAGCAAACGTTCCATTTGAATATGGCGTCGATTGTTTACGAAATTCTGCTTTTTAACTGTTCCAAGGACCAGTTAACGTTCGCCCAGTTAAAAAGCAGACTATTTAGCGAACGATTACTGTAAATATGCTTTTTTCGCACTGAAAAGCATATAAAACATCGGAAAATACTAAATGAACTTCGTTAAATATGCTTCTTTGTATATACCGCACAAGAACAGGAAATCGCACAAAAAAGACCGCACTAAAAAGGTTTTCCTGTAGTATGAGTCTACCACTCTTTGACAAATTCCGGGAAGGCCCATAGATTTACCATAGAACTCGCTGTCGCGGTCAATCGGGGTTCTACTGTACTTGGTCAATATAACCTATGGTTTACTCGCTAACTACATAGGAACTACGTGCTCATTTTCATATACAATATCCCTAATATATTCCAACTTCTCGTAAACAGTTATTACTAATATGTAGGTAAACTTTTGCAATTGACTACATAAATCAGCACAAAACCGTAATATAAATAAAACCACTTTCGTCGGCCGTGAATATAATCATCACTTACAGAAACGAGAAAGAAAACCGGTATCAATTTCCCGCCGGCGCCCTTTCTAAACATTAGGAAATTATTTATCCACAATCATGCAACACGGTACCACCTTCCTCAACAGAGTTTTAATTTTAGCTACAAAACACACAGCCCGGAATTCACTTCAACCACCATGCGCTTCCATTTCGTCCGTGAAACATCACTTTGCCCCTACTGGGGAGGATGGGGGAGGTACAGAAGAGAATTTCCATCCTAACGCGGTTTATGTTACCACCGTCGGATTCGTGAGTCTCACCGACAGAGCATCACAAAGTTTATAGCTTTACAGCGGTCCGCCTATCTCCTTGAGCGGGAGGAGAGCATTTTCTTCGGTGCGCACGTTCCGTTGCAAACAAGACAGTCGAAACGGCATGAGCTCATCGGATTGGATGTTGATTTTCCCAAATTCGCTACGAGTTTTGCACGCAAAATAAAATAATTATTTCGCCGTAAACTTCTGTTCGAGCGCGAAGCATGTGCAAAAAGGGGCAATTCGCCACGCAAAGATTACCCATGAGTCACTCAGAATTGCTAACGAGATACTCCGAGATAAACCTTGACACAGAACTGCTATCCGACGTACTTGCATTTTTGATGGATGGTACTGAAATACTCTGAGATGTTTTTTTTTGTTTCTGTAAATTTTCTTAGTTTATTCACTGAATCGTTCTGCATTAGCGGAATATTAACGCTTTACAAATAAAAAAGATCATTTAATGCCGCTAAACACTGAGAATGATGGTAATACAGCAACAAATACGAAGAAGCGTGACTAACGGAATTGGATCCAAAATGTAAACCAATTAGCCACTCCAGACATCGTTAAGTGCACTGCGGGTTCCTAGCGATCTCTTATTGGATCACATATTTGCTACCCTCATTTCCTCACATGCGTTTCTCTAATGTGAAATTTCATGAAAAACAATTCTCAACTTCGTGATTAAAAAGAGCAGCAAGTTAATACAAGTTAAACAATTTTCCACAGGAAAAAAACAATATTGAAACACTCATTCCAATCCAGTTCGATGACCTACTTATTTCGCCAAACCACATTCCGCCCCCAACCAACCATTCTTCCCTTGACCGAGTCCTCAGTGATATGCTTTGTTTATACGAACAAATGATCCTCTCCCTGTACTTCTCATGTGTTGGTACGACAATTAGATAGCACTCACCACAAGAAAAACACAGACCGAATAAAATCAATACCATCTGATAGGATATTCGATAAAACTTAGCTCCCACAATCTATCAGTAATCAAATAGATTTCGCATTTTTGGTTGAATATAATCTATTCAGGGTACGAAACAACAGACAATTGAAGCAAATACAGTTACCTTTGTGGAGAAAATTCCGTTTTTACAGCCAGAGGTTCGGAGAGTCTCCTGTTCAAACCACCACACACGCTCACACTAATTTTCCATCTATTCAAAATAGGATTCATTCGCGGATGAGTGTCCTTTCTGACAGCTGGTCAGGACCTGCGCACTCACCGAACTTCTGTTTACAAAGCACTCACAGGGTTGCCAGCATGTGATGAGGCGAGTCGCGGAGAGAAAAAAAACTGTTAACGGAAAAATGGATAACGGAAAAATAATACAGGTCGGACTCGATTATCCGGACACTCGATTATCCGAGATTCGATTATCCGGAATTTTAGACTCGATTACCCGGAGTATTATATTTTTGATTTTCGGAAATTTTAAATAAATTGTATAATAATTCTATATGGAATAGCTAATATGGGTATCAAAATAAAGGGCTTGATTAGTAGAATGCAGTTTTTTTGTGAAAAATGCAAATCCAACATGGCGGCCACTACAAAATGGCGGATTACATATTTTCTCTGAACCCCACCAATATGGGTATCAAACGAAAGGGCTTGACTAGTAGAATACAGATATTTATGAAAAATGCAAATCCGAGATGGCGGCCACTACAAAATGGCGGATTGCATATTTTCTCAGAACTCCATCGATATGGGTATCAAATGAAAAGGCTTGCCTAGTAGAACACAGTTATTTATGAAAAATGCCCAAAAATGTATCAAAAGAAAGTTCTCGACTAGTAGAACATAGCAGATAATGAAAAATCCAATTTCAAGATGACCGCAGTCCCCAAACAACTAATTATTTTTTGGATGGTTTCATTCAGCTTGACCTGTTTCTATGTATGTTTGAATGCTGGGTTGTCCCACATTTATAGAAAATTAACCCCGTTCCTGTTGAATGATTGATCTGATTATAAAACTGCGAATTCCATCTTGAAAAATTCAATTTAGCCGCAGCAAAAAAATGGCTGAATGGCTTGATTTGCAGAATGCACTACACTATGAACAACATAAATTCGAAAAGGTTGCCGCCACAAAGTGGTCGACTATGTATTTTTTGTAGTCCTCTCAATATTGGTATCAAATGAAATGATTTGACTAATAGAATATAGTACAGGTCGGACTCGATTATTTACAAACTCGATTATATGTGATTCGGTTATATACAATTTTAGACTCAATTATATTCAGTACGAAGAAATGTAACCTTTCAACGTTAAGGTGAAGTTTAAGTGGCTATTACATGTACAGTGGGGTAAAAATCGTGATTTTTAAAGATTTGCTTGAATTTTCACCAGGAATTGTTTATATCGATATTGCAGCCAAATTAAGAAAGATAGAAGTTGTGCGTCAAAGCACAAATTGTGGAGCGGTTAAAGAAATTCATTTTAATTGATAGAAACAATCTAGTTTAATATAAATTTTTAGGGGAAAATTAGTAATAACACATTAAAAATGATTAACTTTTAAGTGTTTCACTTCCAAAATGTTATTAAGATTCACTAATTTAGTTGTTCCACTACTATATACTGTGCTAAATTTTCTCATCTTTCAAATGAAAGCATCAGAATCGTCTTCCGTATTGTACTTTTTAATGTAGAGCCAGTTTGAAGCAACAGAGTCCGAAAAAAAAAAGTTCTGTAACTCTGTCATTGTTGAAATTCGAACATATGCGTAGGAGGATTTTTTTTCATCAAATATGATCGTCTATCACCTCCTGAGAGAATCTGGATAATTAGGTGTTTTGTTACATTAAGGGGATGAATCAAAAATCAAATTCCTCTTTTATTTTCAAAAAAACGAAAAATACATACAAAAAAACCAAATAAAGAAAAAAAAATGTTTTGACTCGATTACCCGGAGGATTCGATTACCCGGAGTGCAAAAAAATCAATACTGCTGATAACCGAGTCCAACCTGTATTTTGAAAATTTTTGGTAATAATATTGAGGTATATATAAAGCTTTGAACAAATCATCCACATGGCATTCGATTATATACAGTTTTTAATTTCTTTTCACTATATATAATCGATTTTTTTTAATACATATACTTTTCGTTTTTCGAATATAAAAGAAGACTTTGAGTTTTTATTCACCCCTTCAACATCAGAAAACACCTTTCTCACACGGAAAAAATAAATTTGATAGACGATCATATTTGATGAAAAAAAACCTTTTATGCATACGGTCGAATTTCAGCGAAGACAGAGTTACTTTTTTATTGTTCCGGGATCTACTCTACTTCAAAAAGTACGCTACGTAGGACAATTCTGTTGTTTCCATTTGAAAGATGTGAAATTTAGTTTTTTAGATTGGAAAATAGTTGTGAAACATCCAAATTAGGGGATTTAAATAACATTTTGGGAGGGAAAAATGGTTTTGAAGGTGTTATTAACCCAAAACATTCTTCAAAACTTGATTATTGCTATCAAAAAAATCTTCAAAACCTGATTATTTCTATCAACAATGGCTTAAACTGCTCTACAATTTGTTCTTTGACACCCAATTTCTATCTTTCTTGATTTCGCTGCAATATCGTTAGAAACAATTTCTGGTGAAAATTCATTTAAAATCCTCAAAAATCACGATTTTTACTCCACTGTACGTAAAGGGTGTGTCACATCAAATTGCATCACGGAAAAAACGCTGTAGAAATTCGCCCAGTAGACCGATCCTATTGAAAATTTTAGACAGTAAAATAAAATCTATTAAACAACTTTTGGCATTTTCTTTTTATTCATACTTCGAGCCCAAGCCCGTATGCTCGCACCTTCCCCTTTACCCCGTTCATAAGGTTCTGTGCAACGTCAGGTTGAAGTTTTTTTTTGAACAGAAATCCATTTTCTCTTGAAGTCCACCTCCGATTTGACAACTTTTGGGTTCTTCCGGAGGGTCTGCTTCATAATCGCCCAATATTTCTCTATTGGGCGAAGCTCCGGCGCGTTGGGCGGGTTCATTTTCTTTGGCACGAAGGTGACCCCGTTGGCTTCGTACCACTCCAACACGTCCTTTGAATAGTGGCACGAAGCGAGATCCGGCCAGAAGATAGTCGGGCCCTCGTGCTGCTTCAATAGTGGTAGTAAGCACTTCTGTAGGCACTCCTTAAGGTAAACCTGCCCGTTTACCGTGCCGGTCATCACGAAGGGGGCGCTCCACTTTCCGCAAGAGCAGATCGCTTGCCACACCATGTACTTTTTGGCAAACTTGGATAGTTTCTACTTGCGAATCTCCTCCGGAACGCTGAATTTGTCCTCTGCGGAGAAGAACAACAGGCCCGGCAGCTGACGAAAGTCCGCTTTGACGTAGGTTTCGTCGTCCATTACCAGGCAATGCGGCTTCGTCAGCATTTCGGTGTACAGCTTCCGGGCTCGCGTCTTCCCCACCATGTTTTGCCTTTCGTCGCGGTTAGGAGCCTTCTGAACCTTGTATGTACGCAGCCCCTCCCGCCGCTTGGTCCGCTGGATGAATGAACTTGACAAATTCAGCTTATTGGCGACATCCCGGACCGAACTTCTCGGATCACGTCTAAACTGCTCAACTATGCGCTTGTGATCTTTTTCACTGACGGAGCATCCATTTTTGCCGTTCTTCACCTTCCGGTCGATGGTTAGGTTCTCGAAGTATCGTTTTAGTACTCTGCTGACCGTGGATTGGACGATTCCCAGCATCTTACCGATGTCCCGATGTGACAACTCCGGATTCTCGAAATGAGTGCACAGGATTAATTCACAACGCTCTTTTTCGTTCGACGACATTTTTCCAAATTTACGAAAAATTGACAGTGAAGCATGGCCAACGTGATCTATACACTCTTATCTGATTATAAGCGAAAGCTGAAGATATAATTCCTAAAAATTAAATTTCTACAGCGTGTCTTCCGTGATGCAATTTGATGTGACACACCCTTTCACCTTAACGTTGATATATTACATTTTTTTCTTGAAATAAGTTATACAGTCACGTTTCGATTAAATCACTGGGCGTTTTTATCACTTTCGATTTTATCACTGAAAATGTTATAATCGAAACGTTACTATATTTGAAACATAAAAAAATATTTTTTTTCAAACTGTATATAATCGAGTGACCATACTCTTAATATTCATGAAATAATGGATAAACGTCTGAATTATTGACAAAACGACAATTGCTCAACAACGCAGCAACTAACGCAGTTGTTCATATGCTGATTTTTCTCAACGAAAAGTTTGCCCTGCTGTATATAAAGCAATGAGTTTAATTGAATAATTAAGAGACTGCTGTTTCAGTATAATCAGGAGGTTTTTTGTTACAATGAACGAAACTTTGGAATCACAACGATACAATGTCTGAATAAGTGAAGAATAAAATTGAATGAATGATACGGAGAGGAGACATAAACACGTGTGGCATTATTTTATATCAAAGATGAACGAGCTTCAAAGCCTTGCCATTGACTTCAATGTGATAACACATAATTTCGTGACAGTAGAGAATACCTACATCAGACTAAAAGCGGAAACTGGTCAAATCAGTCTACTGTTCGATGGGTCAGAAACAAAATATATGGGACAAATGATTCCAAAGAGATCAATATTATCTCCCAGCAAGGGTCATTGTAAACGGCGATTAGCTTGAGATGGTCGAAGAGTTCGCTTGAGATCAATGGTGACCATCACAATTTTGTTGAAACAGAAGTTTGAAATCAACAATAAACCATTACATGTAAATCTGATTCAGAAAAACATATCCAACACCGAATCGTTGCAAGAATATTCAACTGATATCAAGTTCCAAATACATGGTGAACAATGTGGTTCAAAATACAAATCTAGCTGCTCAGTAGATTTGGTCTGCAAAAGGAGCTCTTGCGTTTCATACTGTGATGCATCATCAACGTCTCTGAACATACATTCGCGATCGATAATAAACAACACCGTTTTAATAGCATTTGTGATTTCTTGGAACACATTTCGCATTCGATTGAATACAACACTTTGCAAATAAAACAGATTGAGCGAATCACATGTAGTCAATTGAATCCTTTGTGGTAGAGTACGTTTTTTATTGCAAGAAAAAGTAATGAAGAAGTTTGGACGTCCGTAATTTCTCATGTGATTTATTGCGACTTGAGTATATTCATTATAATACCGTGGGCCGGTATAAATGTACGAAATAATTGTCAAACAAGCGATGTTTTTGTTTTACATATCCCTCCGAACTTATTCTATCTCCTCGGATTTGCTTGGTTGAATCTGATGAATTCCACGAACTCAGTCTAGATTTCAACATACACTTTTGAATTTACTTCCCCAAAATTGAAGGGGACATCAAACCGCAAAACAAAATGAAATTTGATTCAGTAGATTGATAATAGCAGAAAAACAGTAAATTATTCAGATCCGTTGATCCGTTCTCGAGTTAATCACCGACATCGGAACGCCAATTTTTTTTAAAATTGTATAAATGAGCAAAATTCGTTGGATAAATAACATTTTTATTTTATGTCTTATACCAACTTCCTGATTCATTTTAATAATTTCTTAGGCATTCTAACCTGACCAAAATGCATCAGACCCGAGAATATTATTTTTGACATTTGTTGATTTGTTCTCAAGATAAATTATGTCATACATTTCATTTTCATTCATTTTTATTTATATAAGATGTGCATATTCCACCTGACAATCAGTTATTATTTACACAATAACGAAACATTAAATTCGAACAAATATTCTCGGTCGAGTGAATCCGCTAACTAGAAGAGTTAGTCGCGAGTTTTCCGTATCGTATTTTTCAAGAAGAGTGGTTAAGTGTGAATCAGTATCCTTACTTGCAAATAATGCGGTTTTTAATTGAAATCTATGATTCAGCTCGAAAAAAACTCATCGCGAATTACACAAGAAAATTTTGTTCAGCGATGAAACTCATATTTGGTTGAATGGAAACACCAAAGAGCAATATTGCCACATTTGGAGCAAAGAGAATCCTCGCGCTATCGTCTCGAAACACTGCTGCCTCATGAAAAGGTCACTGTGAGATATCGGGATAATCTCAGATAGGCTACCTAGGAAAATTAATATTCTCCTGGCAGGATCGCCAAATGTGAGAACTAATCCGACCGATTCATAGGGAAATAACCCAACGCACCGGAGCTTCTGGAATGCACGTCTTACCTGCTCGATGCACTGCGAAAGAGAGGAGGCGAGCGATGCAGGCACTTCGGGTCGGTAGTCCCCGAGTCGAGCTTCCGCTCGCGTTGGTGTGTGTGTCGTGTCATACGAGAGGAACCAGGGTTGGACCATATTATACCGATATCCCACAGTCACTATTTGGTGTGCTTTATGGGTAGGTAGAATCGTTGGCCCGTTTTTCTTCAAAAATGATGTCAGCCAAAACTCAACATCTGTAACTGTAATCCCTACAGAACCATGACATGAACCATAAATGAGGTCTGTTAATGTGGAGCTGGGGTTTCAACCAGACGATGCTACATGCCACATCGCGCGAGCCACAATTTATTGAAAGAAACTTTCGGTGAAAGAATAATTTCGCATAATAGACCCGTGAATTGGTCTCCAAGATTATGTGATTTAACACCATTTCTTCACTTTTTGTGCGGCTACATGAAGTCTTTGGTCCACGCCGATAAGCCGCAGGCGATTGACACATTAGAAGACAGCATATAAAAAACCTCCATTATTGCATTGTTGTAAGTTTGGCCAGCCACTGTGAAACGTTTTACATGCGTCGCATTTTAATTTTCGAAAAAGTCTGATGAAGTTGTTGGTATGGACTCCCCGTTGTCACTGCATTGAATAATCTTGACAGCTATTTCCGAAAGCATGCGATAGCAAGTGATGATTTTTCGAACGACGATCCGGGGTAATCCATTTTGGTGAAATCAGAGAAAAGAAGCATTCAATTAAACAGCTGCCAGCGTCCCTTCACATGCGAAATGAAGCACTTTGACGATGAAAAGAAATAGAAACCATTCGAGAAGGTCCAATCGTCAAAGAATGCATCGATTTTTCAAATTGAAAGAAAAGACAGCAGAAATGAAACAGGAGAACTCTCGCGTAACTTTTGATAAGAATCAATCTGCTTTGATCGATTCTCGTCATTGACTTTTTCTTCAGTGATAGAATGGAAGAAAACTTATTTTTCGCTGCCAAAAATGTATAAGTGATCATTATGACTACTTTGGAAAGTGTAAAACGATTGTGGAACTTAAGGCATTATTCTAGTCTAGAAATTTCAAAAAAAATCCTTCATATTTCTGTAGTTTAGACATTTGAGAATATACCCTAGAAAGGACCTATCAAAAATCCTATTATTTGCCGAGTGAGAGCCATTTTAGTGATGCGATATCTAGCCTGGTACGGCCATAACAATGAACTCCAAACGCGTTTTTCTCGAGACTAGTTTTTTTCAAACTGATATACACGATATCTCAAGTTCTACTGAACCGATTCGTGTCGAATTTATATGGATACAATCTGCAGGCATCTCTCTATTGCATGAACCTCTAAAAAAGATGTTTTTTGAATTTTACTATATCTATAAAATCGGGAAACGTACGTTTAAAACATTTTAAACCGCATTTTGTTTTTCAAATGGCCGCCTTGTCAAAAAAGATGTCCGAGGTTCATGCGATCTTTACTGATTCAGAATCTGTTCGATTTTTTGTTGTTTTTCAAATAACCATTATTTTTTTGTTAACTCTCTCACTTCACCAGCTCCTAACTATCCTAGTTATGAACATATTTTCTTCGTTCAATTTTTGTTTTATTGTTAAAAGATAGATGAACAAATAATGGTTTTTCACCTCACGGAAAACATTCTACTGAGAGGTTCACACAGATTCGTTGTTATCATCCACAGTTTTTCATTTTTCCTTTGGAAAATATATTCCAAAGAACTAAATTTTCCAAATATAAATATATTTTATTATTATTTTCATATATATTTCCAAAGAACTAAATTTTGCCATTAAAAGTGCACATGAAGAGTATAATAGAAATGTCGAAACAGAAGTCAAATCATGTCCGAAGAAATTCTTTAATTACGTAAAGTCTAAGCTCAAAAGCAATAACTTTCCATCGCAGATGCATCTCGATGAAGATGTAGGGAATTCTTCGAACGAAATGTGTAATCTCTTTGCAAATTTCTTTCAGGAAGTATATACCAAATTTTCCGAAGAAAATCGCGATCGGGACTACTTTTCATTTTTACCGGAACATCCAAATGACATATCGGTAAACTATCTTTCACAACAAGAAATATGCCATGCATTAAAGAAATTAGATGGAACGAAAGGACCAGGACCTCACGGAATAGCACCTGTATTTCTGAAGAACCTGGCTGAGGAACTCACCCTTCCCTTATATTGCATTTTCAATATGTCACTACAAACTGGAATATTCCCAGAAAAATGGAAACAATCTTTTTTGGTACCTATCTTTAAATCAGGCGCTAAATCTAACGTACGTAATTATCGTGGAATTGCCATTATCTCTTGCATTCCTAAGCTATTCGAAGCAATAGTGAATGAAAAAGTCTTCCAACAAATAAAGAAAAGAATTACGTGTATGCTACATGGCTTCTTCAAAGGCCGCTCAACTGCAACTGATCTGTTGACATTTGTGACTTTTATTTTGAATGCAATGGAAAATGGCAAACACGTACAAGCTCTTCACACTGACTTCAGTAAAGCATTTGACCGCATCGACATTTCATTACTACTCTTCAAATTGCAGAAAATTGGAATGGAACAAGGACTCTTAAACTGTCTGAATTCTTATCTAACAAATCGTGAACAAATAGTTCATTTTCAAAATTCTCTCTCAAATCCATTAAAAGTCACTTCGGGAGTCCCACAAGGCTCTCATCTTGGTCCTCTTCTTTTCATTCTGTACGTTAATGACATCTCCTTCGATCTCAAGCGTATAAATGTACTTGTGTATGCAGACGACATGAAGCTTTTCGCGGAAATTGGTAATGAAAACGACATCGAAGCATTCCAAAACGAAATACATGTATTCCATACTTAGTGTAAAAAACAATCTACTAAAAATGAATGTAAAAAAAAGCAATTCCATTACATTTAGCAGAAAAAATCATGTACCAAATATTGTAATACGTCTTGGAAATCAAAATGTAGAGAAATGTGAAACAGTGAGAGATCTAGGCGTCGTCCTGGACTGTAAACTCACATTCATAGAACACTACAACTCTGTAATCAATAAGGCAAATAGTGTGTTAAGCTTTGTCAAACGCTTCTCACATAACTTCCAGGACCCATACACAATCAAGCTTTTGTATATCACATACGTAAGGCCCATTCTGGAATACTGTAACATCGTTTGGAACCCGTATATGGTCGTACATGAAGAACGCATTGAGTCAATCCAGAAACAGTTTCTCTTATTTGCACTCCGTAAGTTGAACTGGACCTCATTTCCACTTCCTTCATATGAAGCACGCTGCATGCTCATAAATATCCAAGCACTAAAGGAACACCGTAAATTTGCAATGCTTTCTTTTGTTAATGATCTAATTTCGCAACGAGTACAATCAGCTGAATTACTAGAAAAATTAAATTTCTATGTACCTGGGTGTCAACTAAGAACACGCAATTTGTTTCTAACCAAAACATCCAGAACAAATAATGCAAATGACGGCGCCAGTGGTTGTATGGTTAGCGTAACAGCCTCACAATCCGATCGGCCTGGGTTCAATCCCAGCTGGCGTCGTTGGGATTTTCTGAGGCGAAAAATCTCTGGTTACGTCTTCCTTCGGAGCGGAAGTAAAAGAAGTTGGCCCGGCTCATGAGTTGTTGAGTCTGATAGGTAGGAACAGGTGGAGTCGCCTCCCTGATGTCGGTGATTGGCACTAAAAGTGGCGGAAATAGGCCGACGAAAAATAAGCGAAGATAAAAAAAAAAAAAAATAATGCAAACAACGTTCCTATCAATCGCATGATGCGTATATACAATCAGCACTGCGAATTAATTGACACAACAATAAATGAAAAACAGCTAAAAAGAAACATGTACCGTAGGAATCATATTTAACTTAAGAAAACATTGTAACAATAATATATAAGTATGTAGTCTACATTTGTTTGAAGAAAATGAATAAATAAATAAAAAGAATAATCAATCAATACAGCTTACAGTTTAGCGTCATTTGGGTTCTAAAGATTTTGCGTATTACGATCAAGTAACTTTTAATACCAGGTGATATAGCTTATACTGATGGATTGGTTTAGTTATCGTCATCACAAACCGAATGCCAACTGCCAATAAGAGCGATGAGTACCGAGAAGCTTGAAACAATTTGCAAAGCTTAATGAATGACAGAGTTATCAATTGTTTCGTCGTTTAATGGGGTGATTTAGCTGAATTTGTTTTTATTTTTATCGGTGTCGCTAGATATTTTTTCAAATCGAACCCCATTCTGGGTCTTTTGATTTATAATAACATCAGTCATCGAACAAATTTTGATGAATGTTGGTATTTTTCACGCCAGTCTGATAGTATGACATGAAATTAATTAGTGACCTAATAGAAGATATCTGATATTAGGTACCTTATCAATAACTTCTCAAACAAGTTGATGATTCTTCCTGTTAATAACGTTTCTGGGATCGGCTCCACATATCGACGAAATAGAACCGAAAAGCAGCTGGTCGATAACAATCAAGACACACCTCTAATACTGTTATCACGTACCACTGTTACTGGCTTCCGAATTTGTTTTTTCTCTCCCCTACTTTCACGTTATCAGCCAAACTTCAATAATTAAAAACCACTGTTTCAATTTGTGGTCACTGCCAAATACACGAGGTCGATTACAAACAAAAACCAATAGTCATTACCACCCACACATTAACCAGAACCAGAACCGTTATTATTTCCAACACCGGAAAAAAACCTTCCACTGCGCGCGCCAATCTACGCCAATCGCTTCAAGGAAACTGATCCGAACTTCGCGGCAGAACTCTCGGTTAAGCGTGGTCAGTTGTTGGCTTTGCCGCACAGAGCCAGACATAGATGTGGAAATTCAGCTCAGAACGAGAGGTGAAAAATGAACACACACATTTGCCTTGAAGATCAAAATAAAACGGAAAAACGAGCGATGGAGACGCGCGCACACGCACGGAGTGCATGGTGTAAACAAAACCAGTGAGTGCTTGGCGTGGCGCTGTGGGGAAGAGAAAGAGTAACTCAGCACATCGCAGAGAATCGGGAGAATGAGTGATCGGCTCGCGGATGAATAGTAGCACTACATGAAACGTAGAACGTGAAAATACATCATAAAAACATAGAAACAACGTTTAAATGAAGATGATTGTTGTATCCTGCATGGTTCGGAGTTTTCCAACAATTCTTTTGGACACACTATGAATTTGAACAAAACAAAATTTGGCAGCTCCCAAAACAAACATTCACGATGCTTAATCGAAACCTAGAAGCGACATTTTAATTTAGCGGATTCAATAAGATTGATTGAATCCGTTTTAAGGTGTTCTAGCGTAGACACGAATTTCGGCCTTTTTTACGAACTCCGAAAAAAATAAAACAAAGAATATTTTTAATATTCATCATATCATTATTTGTTTATCTATCTTAAAGCAAAAATCAATAATAAGTTACAAGCTGATGAAGTGAGAGGGTTCAAAAAATGGTTTTTGACGAAATGGCGGCCGTTTGAAGAAAAATATGCTATTAAACTTTTTTAGGTTGCCGGTTTTTTTTAAATAGTAAAGTTAATAAATTATGATTTTTAATATGTTCATGCGATAGAGAATTTATATGAATACAATCTGTATATTCGTATAAATTCGTGTACGCCAGTTTGAAAAAACTAGTTTCGAGAAAAACGCATTTGAAGGTTATTGTTATGGCCGTACTAGATAAGAACTGCATCACTAAAATAGATATAACTCGATGAATAATGGAATTTTCAAAAAGTCCTTTCTACTTTAATTCTCGAATTCAATACTTGAATGTCTGAGCTACAGAAAAATTAAGGATTTTTTTTTAAATTCTAGACTAGAATACTAGAATTTGATGCTAGACTAGAATTTGATGTTCAGATAATGTTTACAACCAATTATATCAAGTGCGTCTTGTATTCACTGATTTATGGTGAAACTTCACTTAAAAATGTAATCATGCGCAGGATGGTGAGTGCTGCACTGCGTCTGGAAATTGTTCCGAAGTTTTCAATCAATTGTGATAATTTGTACTTTACTGAATTGACAAAACTTTTAGAAAAAATAATTCAATTCAGTGGGTCAATACATTTATAATCTATTTGCATTGTTCGAAGAAATTTATAACATATGTACTTAAAACAATAGTAATTCATTGAACAATGCGTTTTAAGGGCGAATGTTTTGGATCGTCCCAAGTACTCTCGTTGGCTGCTGCCTGCCTTGAACATTTTGCGGATGACCATCCGCTGTGATTTCGTGCAATTATGCGTGCGACCCATTTTTAGTCGACTGCAACTAGAATTCGAGAATTAAAACCTTACATAATTTTTGTTTACATGATAAATACTTACCAGGATCCGAAAAACACAAAATACCTCCGAGAAACAATAAATTTTCTTCAAAAATCGCTCGGAACAACACTCGAAACAGGAACAAAGTCCTAAGTTTTGTCGCGTCATTTTAGTTGTTAAGTATGCTTAAAACACATTTTTTAATGAATGATTATTGTTTTAACTACAGATGTTATAAATTTATTCGAACAATGCAAATAAATTATTATAAATGGATTGAAGCAATGGATTGGATTATTTTTTCTCAAAGTTTTGTCACTGTCTTTTTTTGCCTGAACATTGGTCTTAATGTTTTGCCTGACACTGCAGAGAAAAATTGCGCGCTTTAAGTGCGATTCACATACAACATCCACGTCACGTAGCGTCACGTTACGTCAATTATACTCCCATGCAATTCTTATGGAAATATTTATATACACCACCAACGGCAAGTTCGCCGTCGGCAAAATAAGTTCAAGAGAATAGTTTACGGAACGGCGACGCGACGTTTTATGTGTAGCGCACATTATTCAGTCGCAATTATGGCATAACTTTTTTCTAGATACGTAATTTTTTACTTTGCTCAATTCCGAACAATGAGAGGGATTCACTAGCAAAATTATGTACGGTTGATGGGGATATTTTTTCGCCAAATCGTCTCCAATGAACATTTTAGTGTAATATGTCAGAATGCTTACGCGTCAAAACTCGAAAAGTACGGAACCGATTGAGCTCAAAGTTGGACACAATATACAATTCACTTCAAGGAGTGTTGTTACGGCATAAAAAATTGGAAAAATTGAAGATAAATTATTTTATATATGACCAGAGTACATTTGTGCAATTCCAAATGAAATCGTCCAAAAAATGCAGATTTTAAAAACATGTATTTTTGGTTGGAATGAAAGTTTGTATCCCGTTTGGGTTGGAAGAAATATGAGTTTTCCACAGCAATTGGGAATTTTTTGACTCAAGCGTAACTTTTGAAAAGGGCGTATCGATTTTAGTAGGAGAAATCTTTGATAATTTATATCTAAAAAACTATGAGTCGTACCGAAATAGTGTCTTAGAAAGAGTTATAGCGTATTGATGTCTAAACATGAAAAAATATACATTGGGAAAAAAATACTCTTTTTTTTAATTTCCAAAAAAAAACTTTAATTTGCAATATCCAAAATACATATTTTTTTATTTTTTCGTATAAAATAGAAGTCATGTAGAAAATTTAAAAAATGGGTCCAAGATGGTAAAACTATTTTTGACGAACTTTGTGGAACATCGAGTTTTTATGAATTTCCGAAACTTCGAATTTTTGTATGTTAACAATCATTTTTAGCCACAAATTATGATTTCTGATGTGATTTAAAACAAAAAAGCTCATTATAAATCTCCTTCTAAATGTAGCCATTCTCGTGATATTTAAAAAAATAGTTTTAATTTATTGTCTTTTAATAGTAAATATTCCCTTTTAATATATTTGTCGTGTTATACCGTCATGTTCATGAAATTTTATGAATTTTCTTATAATTTCCAACAACTTTTCCAAATACATCATCATAGTAAAAATATATGTTTAGGAGTTACGTTGAAATTCATTTGAACACATGTGTAACACGACAAACATATTAAAAGGGAATATTTACTATAAAAAAGACAATAAGTTAGAAATATGTTTGAAAATATCTCAAGAATGGCTACATTTAGAAGTAGATTTGTAATGAGCTTTTTTGTTTTAAATCACATCAGGAATCATAATTTGTGACTAAAAATGATTGTTAACATACAAAAATTCGAAGTTTCAAATATTCATAAAAATTCGATGTTCCACAAAGTTTATCAAAAATAGTTTTACCATCTTGGACCCATTTTTGAAATTTTCTACATGACTTCTATTTTATGATAAAAATTAAAAATATGTATTTTGGATATTGCAAATTAAAGTTTTTTTTGTAAATAAAGAGCATTAATTTTTTTTCTCTGTGTATATTTTTTTCTCTATAACTCTTTCTAAGACACTATTTCGGTACGACTCATAGTTTTTGAGATATAAATTATCTTTAAATTATAAAGATTTCTCCTACTGAAATCGATACGCCCTTTTCAAAAGTTACGTTTGAGTCAAAAAAAAATCCCAATTGCTGTGGAAAACTCATATTTCCTTCAACCCAAACGGAATACAAACTTTCATTCGAATCAAAAATACTCATGTTTTGTCATTTGTCGATTTCATTTGGAATTGCTCATTTCTGAAATTCAGCTTGTAATGAAAATCGACTATTCAGTAATGAATATGTGTTCTATGTGATAGAAACATCTTTTTTCCAAGTGTTTGACAAAATCATAAGCTGAAATTGTGTTTCGAAGTGATTTAAAATTTATATATATATATATATATATATATATTCGTTTATGTTCGTTTATGTACGCGTCAAAAACTCGATAAGTACGGAACGAGCAGACGAGCGCTCGTCTCGTTTGTTTTCATATTCCAGAAGTCGAGCTCGACTAAAAACAGACGAGTAGCTCGTCTGGCTCGACGACCGTTTAGCTGCGCTCGCTGAGGAATCTGTCGAATCATCTAGTTTGTTTGATATGTTTGTACATCTTGTTGGTTTAAAGCAACGGTATTCTTCTCTTCCGCCTTTATCTTCGGCTAAACTAGTATTGCATAAGCAATGTATGTTTTCAACTGCAATCATCAAATTCAATTTAGTAATTGCAAGATTTTACAGATTTTCAAAAGGGCTTTTCCAAATACAACCAAATGTAAACATTGAACTCATGTCCTGGGATGCTGAAATCTCTCCAGTCTACCAAATAAAACATTTCAATGAAACTCGTGTACTGGAATAGGATATTTTGCTCGTCTCGACAGTTACTGAAGCCGAGACGAGAGGGAGCGAATTGCTCGTCTCGTTTTCTGGAATAGGGCCCTACACTTACACACACCAAGCACTCTGTTACTGTCGAGTGTATAAAGATAAGAAAGTTATATTTTTTATTTAATCGATAATTTTGGTCACCCTATTTTTGATAACAAGATGAGCGCTCTATCATATGTAACAACTTTGCCGAAGACAGTTCCAAATGCTTATTTCCACTTAAATTCACCTCCTGGACCTTTGTGCAATGGTGTACACGACCTCATAGATGGATAGTTTAATGATTTTAATGTTTAATGTTTAGTTTAATGATAGTTTTCAAGCTGAGATATTTTGTGTTCAAAACTAAACTAATTTTTAGTCTTTTATTGCGTTATTCGCGATTTTCGTTAATTGCGGGTAGCCAGCCAGACTAATCTACGGATAACCGGGGTTCTACTGTATTATAAAGCTCATTTTACGAAAGTGACGAAATTCCCTGATTTTCAAGGTTTTCCAGGTAGCCGACGCTCGGTTAATACAAAAAAAAATATTTGTGAGCGGTAAGAAGCTTGCCAGGTCTGCTAATATTACATAAATTTGGAAAGCTTTTTACAAGCCTTCAACATTGTAATGTAAAAAGACCGATGGTGTTGCAGTATCGCATATTCAATAAACGTATTGAAGCTTGAATCACATAAAATGTACTAATTGCGTGCAATTTTTTTCTCAATGACGACAATGACCAAAAACCTTTAAAATACAATTTAGACGATGTTCACAGAAAAATCAAAGAAAATACGAGATACGATAGAAATTGTCGATGCCTGAAAATCAAAAATGTTTTCGGAATGTTTTGTGAAAACCAAAAAACTAAACCAACATATTTCCAATTTATAGCAGATTTATTTCCTACATTGATTCTTCATGAATTCTGTTGCTTAGATGTTGCTGAAATGTTTCTGGAATCGTTGATAGTTAGAAAAACTTTGAGGGCTTGAAATTATTCCGATTGTTCTGGGAATTACTGCTGCGTCCGGAATTGGAGTTGTACGAGTTCCGACCACCACCACCGCCACTGTTGTTGTTACCGCGCCGCGATCTGTATCGATCGGAATTGTCGCGAGATCTACTAGATCCTGGCGGATTGGAGGAAGAGTTGTTGCCCCGCGAACTGGTCACAGTGGTCCTCAGCTGGTCGTACAAGCTATTAATCAGATTCAGCGAGCGAATAGCGCTCAACTGAGCGTCTGTACCACCAGAGCTGCTGCTACCCTGCGATCTTCCTCCATAACTTCCGTTACGGGAACCACTATCGTACGGGTGGCTGCTGCTATTGGTGTTACGGCTCGAGCTTCCGACATTGCTACGGCTCGAGCTTCCTACATTGCCACGGCCTTGGTCAGTAGCACTCCATCTTTGCTGGTTAGGGGCTCTCATGTAGTTACCACCCTTCGGTAGGTTACTGTCCCAAATGGGAACGAATGAAGAAGACGAGAAAGGTTTTTGTTCTCTAGGAGCTCGTCTTGCTGGAGCTCGGTTAATGTTGCTCTGACCTCTGTTATTACTCGGAACTCTGTTATTACTCTGAACTCTGTTAGCATTAGCATTAGTATTGGCGATACGACCACCATTACTACCAGCAACTGGCTTAATTTTCCTGCTAAGAGCGACTTTTTTGAATTTGTAATTCAAATTGTATCCTTTAGTGTGAATCATTTTGGCAGATGCAGCATCCACAATGAATGTGAGTTCGATGATTTGTTTTTGAGTAAACTCTTTACGACTGACAACTTTCCATTTGGATGTGCTTATACCATCATTCTGACACTCAACAAAATCAAAAATTTCTTTGTTGCTGTCCTTAAGGCTATCGGTGAAGGAGCCTACGAACTCATCAACATTCAGTAATTTTTTTTCAGACATCACTTTGACAGAAGCATCTTTCCACAAATCCAGTGTCGGTATGATTTTCTCAAGCCATTGGCGAGTTTGATGATCTGAACAACGAACCAATAGATAACCGCTGGCGAGAACGCAATCCTCGAAGCGAGGCTTGAAGGCGGCATCTTTCTGTTGTACGACCTGTTTCAGTATAGCGGATTTGATTGTGTTGCACTGCTCTTTTGTGAGGAAAGTTACCGGATGATCTTTCGAAGCGACAGCCATCGGGATTCCACCCTCGACACTCTTTGGCGGTCCTTGAACCGATGATAGGCGTTTCGGCAAATCTTTCTCAGTCCGCTCCTGCTGTCTTCGAAGCCTATTGAACTTGAACGGATCTTTCGATATGCTTTCCGCCTCATCCGCGCTGTAACCATTCTCGAGCAACCATTTCTCGCGTTTTTTGATGTAACGAATCTGCTTTTTCTCAGCTACACTGCCAGGTTTAGCAGTTTTAGCCGCCGGTTTGTTACTGACCGGTTTGGCTTCTGCACTAGCAGCGATGTTGGGCTTTGTTTCTTCCGAAGAAGTAACGTCCATGGCTTCCGGTTTTGATTCTTCATTGGGAGCAGTTGCATCGGGCATCGTTTCCGTTGCCGTTTTCTCTGCGTCTGCTGATGAATCATCGTTGGCTTTCGTTTCAGCGGTGCCATTTTGAGGTGTTGGTTCTACTGCAGGCACCACTTCTTGTTGTTTCGTTGCTTGTTCTTCTCCCTCTGTTGCTACAGTTGTTGTTGTTGTTGGAAGCTTTTCAGCTTCCGGTTTGTTTTCCGATGCTTGGGGTGCATCGGGACCCTGTTGGTTTGTTTTTGTGTTGTTTGTTGTGCTCATTGTTTGGATCCCACGAGTCGCTAGGGAAATATACGGTCCACTGCGTCAGTGCCCTGCCGTAACACAGTAAGAGCATTTATTACTGATGGGTTGCGCTCTGGTACCCCCATAGGCTCCGTTAGCGGTTAGGTATTTGATGAAACCCCCCATACCATTCATCCCTCGACACGGGTCGCGTCACTTCTTGGATTAGGGGTTTTGTAGTTCATTTAGCGTTACCCAGGCTGCACCACGAGGAGGCGAACTACACTGCAGCCCACACAAAAGGGGAGGAAAACAATCGACTTTTTTCGAAAAACGAACCGGAAGAGACAAACATTGGAGATGAAAGAAATTCTGATCAGGACCAAAGGCAATTTCGGAATATTTCAATAAATAACAAAACTTTGAAATTATTCCGCATCGCTAGATTTATTTCCCAAATTTTCATTTATAATTTATGTCACTGAAATGGCATTTCTTTCAAACAACAGCTAGAAAAATCGCGACGATGTGAAAATATTTCCTTTTTCTCGGATATTACTATTCCGCCTGGAATAAGGGTTATATGAGCTACTGCCACCGTTGGTGGCCCGACCAGATGATGGATTATTAAAATTGCTGCTGAAGTTGTTGCCGCGACGAGATCCGTACCGATCGAAGCTATCACGAGATCTGCTCTCACGGAAACAATCGCTGGGATCATAGGGTTCTGAGCCCCTTTGGGATCTATTTCGATCAAAATTGCCACCCGTTTCTTGCAGGCTGGAATTGCCTCCAATGGAACCGGTTATGGTGCGACTGAGCTGATCATACAAATTGTCGATTAGGCTCAACGAATGCAAGCTGCCCGATTGAGACGATGCTCCCCCAGTATAGCTGCTACCGAATGAACTTCCGTTACGGGAATTACCATCGTTTAGGCTGCTATTGTTATTACGGTTTGAGCTTCCGACATGGCCACGACTTTGAACAGTTCCAGTCCATTTTTGTGAATTAGGGGCTCTCATATAGTTACCACCCTTTGGTAGATTACTGTCCCAAATGGGAACAAATGAAGAAGACGAGGATGGTTTATGTTCTCTAGGACCTCTTCTTGGCGGAACTCGGTTGGTACTACTCTGATTCGTGTTGCTTGCTGTTGTTGTTCTTGTCCCCCCTCCGGTCCCCGCCCTATCCTTCTTGCTAATCAACACTTTTTCGAACTTGTAATTCAATTTATAATCTTGGTTGTGGAGGATTCTGGCAGACGCTTTGCTCATAGTGAACATCAGCTCGACAACCTTACCCTGTTTTATATCTTTGCGGCGAATAATTTTCCACTTCGAGGTTTTCATGCCGTCGTTCTGACACTTTACAAAGTCGAGAATGTCTTCGTTGCTGTCCTGGTGGCTATCAGCGAAACGGCCAACAAAAACTTCCAACCTCAATAAATTTTGCTCAGACAACGTTTTGAGAGAAGCTCCTTCCCACAACTCTAGTTTGTGTACGGCTCCTACCAGCCATGTAGGTGTTTTAGAGTCTGCACATTGAACCAAGAGGTAACCATTGACAAACTCGCAATCCTCGAATCGTGGCTTAAAGTCGGCATCTTTCTGCAAAACGACCTGTTTCAGTATTGCTGATTTGACTTTTTCAGCTTGTGCTCTCGTGAGGTGCGTGACCGGATAATCTTTCGGAACGACAGCCATTCGTTTCGGTGTCGGCGGATCTTCGGACGACGGGCCATCCGTTCGAGATCGTTTCAGTGGTTCGCGGGCTAGTTTAAGTGCCTCCTCCATGGTATAGCCGTTTGTCACTAACCACTTCAGACGTTTTTTGCTCGCTCCACTGAGATTCTTTTGGTCTGTTTTAAAATCTTTCTTTTCGCGAATCGCTTTGAGTTTGAGTGGTTCTTTCGCTAAGCTTATCGCCTCTTCGCGGCTATAACCCTCTTTGATCAACCATCTAAAGCGCTTCCTTGCCGCACCATTAAGACGAGGTCGGGGCTGTGTTTCCCCATCTTTCGCTCCGGTGGCATCACCAGCGTTAGAAGTCTTTACTTCACTCGATGAAGCAATATCGGCTTTTGTTTCTTCAGAAGAAGTAACTTCCATGGCTTCCGGTTTTGATTCTTCGTTGGAAGCAGTATCCGGCTTCGTTTCCGTTGCCATCTCAGCTTCAACAGTGGTGCCACTTTGAGGTGTTGATTCCACTGCAGGCACCACTTCTTGTTTTATCGCTTGTTCCCCAGCCTCTGGTGCTACTGTTGTTATTTTTGGAAGCTTTTCAGCATCCGGTTTGTTTTCCGATGCTTGGGGTGCATCGGGACCCTGTTGGTTTGTTGTTGTGTTGTTTGTTGTGCTCATTGTTTGGATCCCACGAGTCGCTAGGGAAATATACGGTCCACTGCGTCAGTGCCCTGCCGTAACACAGTAAGAGCATTTATTACTGATGGGTTGCGCTCTGGTACCCCCATAGGCTCCGTTAGCGGCTAGGTATTTGATGAAACCCCCCTCACCATCCATCCCTCGACAAGGGTCGCATCACATCTTGGATTAGGGGTTGTGTAGTCCATTTAGCATTACCCAGGCTGCACCACGCGGAGGCGGACTACGCTGCAGCCCACACGCGGAGGACAACTATCAACTTTTTATAAATTAATCACTAGAAGCAAGCTTATAAGTATACGAAATTCGGGATGTAAACAAAGGAGAAATTGTAGGTTACCTGACTGGTCCAACACCACGTTCATATGGACCAGTGTGATACACAAAGATTCGATTTTCATTCAACAGATCATAAAAATCCTTTTTATTCCGTTCAACAAAACAGAAATTCAACAACGATATTTTGCTCACTAACCCCGTCTTATTTGAAGCATTGCAACAGCCATTCTGTTCGCTCGGTTAACTTCTCCGCCGGCCAGCAGCACCATTAGCAATCCGTTCGTCGAAAGTGCATCGAACAGATTTCGAATCCAGCCATCAATCTGTTCGATTTTAGCGCGCTTCGCCTCTCCACTCGACAGATCCTGTTCTTTGAGCTGAATGCAGCACAAATTGAAGTCATGGTTTATACACGTGGCTACAGTTTGGTTTACGACTGCGGCATCGGTTGCTAGTTTCTCGAAGCTCAGCAACTTCTTCGCTCCTCCGTTGGCTTCAACCGAGTCACCAAAATACTTGCGAAAATTATCCAAATTGTCAGCGTTAGTGACAATGGAAGAAGTTTTGTTTCTTGACCGGGCGTGACCGAACAAAGTCGCGCTTATTTCACACTCGTTAGGACTAGCAACCCCGAGGCTCTCAACATCTTCCTTTGTCGCGATTCCAATCTTGCTTACTCTCTTGTGATAAGACTGTCGATCCAGCAGACACTGATCGCCATAGTAAATATCTTTCGACAATTTATGCTTCACAAGCTCCAAAGATGCCCGACAATCCTCGATCGAGTTGTGGCCTCCGCTCGAGCATTGGATATCTTTGTGGAGGAATGTCTTGGCGAGTACCTTCAGCTTCGTCTTCGTGCCGGCCTTTCCGGTCACGTTGAACAGCATACTCGTATCAATCACGTACGGATGCATCATCTTCAATGCATTCAAATCAAAGTTCAGCGATTGACCCACCAGAATAGCATCCGGTGGCAGCTTGTTTTTCAGATCCACATGCACATCTCGCAACGTCTTCGAGACGTTTCGCAATATCTCCGGCGTGATGCCGGAGAACTGAGTCACGTAGTCGACAATTTTGTTCTCGGGACGAACCAGCGTTTCGTAGAACTCCTTACCTTCTTCGTCTATGATCGAAACTCGCGTCAGTTCCGAAGCACCGATGCTAGTTTTGCACATCTCACAATCCAGCGCGAACATGGGGGATCGGGGAGTAACGGGTGCGTAGTGGTCGTTCGTGGTGATGTAGCCCGCGTAGCGATGTTTCAGGCTTCCTGCAGAACAAGAAGGAAAACGTTGAAGCTATATTTGTTGCGGAGGATTGGAGTTCAATTGATTGATTAATGATCGATTATAAATTCTGTGATAAAGCTTTGCTCTGTTAGAAATGTTTTGACAACAACATTAAAAACAATGTTTTTGAAATCAATGCTCTTTTTTTGAAAAGTGGAGGTTTTTTTCTGCGATACTGTCAAATGGAAGTCGAAAGAAAAAAAATTCTATATTTATTCTATCGGTATTCTATCGAAAACGGACATGGTCATCTTCAAAAAATAATAAACCCGCTGAATTTGGCTAAACCGATTGTGAGTAGCGTATTATTCGGATGGATTAAAGTATGCGTAGTGGAAATTCCGATCGGCAGCTGCATTGGAAGGTATTCAAATACAACTGAAACAGAGCTATCTTCCGGAAAATACGTCTGCGAGACGGTTATCGTTCTTTATGCGTCAAAAAACATACGAGCCGGGCGCTAAATCTAGAACACGCTCTCAGGAATTATCCAGCAAAATACTACCGAAGTACCAAAGCTGTTTACTCGTGCATTACGAAATGTACCTAACGATGGATTTTAATATTGCCACTATAGCGAAACACATTTCAGTGGTACCGTGACAACGGGTATAATTTTGTCGGATTGAAGTCTTTTCCTCATGGAGGTGTAAGAGATTTTTTTCGGAGATGCAGAATACGTGCAGTTTAATTTATTTAAAAAAAATTAATTTAAAAAAAATTTAAAAAAATAAAAAAAAATTAAAAAAAATTAATTTGGTTCTCAAATGGGGATCAACACTAGGGTAGGAGCCTGCCCGTTGGTCTCAAATGTTTCTATCTCACGCCTCCACGAAGATCATATGACGACATTTTTAGATCGGGCGTGAACTGGAAACACACACCTGGTCTTGGCTCCGAGAACGGGTGTCGAAAGTGGCTAAGTGAGGGGGTGCGAGCGAGTCAGAGCGCTATATCTCTCCCGGGGAAGGCCTCCCGGGTCATGGAGGCCTTGCCAACCCGCTGTCTCCCGGGCAAAGGAGATACACCCAGAAAATGGAGCTACGTTCACGAAGAATACTTAGAATGCGATCGCCCGAGGAGGGTCCCCGAACTGGAGCTGGTCCTGGAACGGGAGTAAGAGCGAGCGGCCAGCGGCTGGAGGGCGAGGTGCAAGAGCGGGCCACCAGCCGGGTTCAACCCGAAGAGCTACCGCCACACGGAAACAGCAGCCATCGACATCACCAACGAAACGCTGCGCCTACGAGGCGTGTTGCGACTGTCAGACGACAGTCGTCCACACTTGTGGGTACTACTAGGCGACGGATCATGTGGACACACGAAATGAACGAATTCGTGATCCGCGCCTATTACATCTGCACTGCTTTGGAGACGGACATGAGCGGTCGCCCTCGAATACTAACAATGTTCGAGGAAGCGTATCCAGAGTATTCGTCGGGAGGCTTGACCAAAATGCGATGAACGCGAGGCGTAGAGCGATTGTACGCAACAATATGCTCTCCCAAACGCAAGTCGACGAGATCAAGCAGCAGGTGCAGAGAGAACTAAGCTCCAGAACAAGCAGAGCAAGCGATGTGTCGAGACGAAGTTCAGTACGGCTGAGCAATTCATTCGCGAGTGGGGCACGCGAATCAGCACCAGTGGAGGCCACAGTACAACAACCCCCTGAGCCGGAAGACCCACAGCCAGATCAACAACTACTACGCGATCTGGTCTTCCATTACGACGAGGCGATCTCACAGTTCCGCGACACGGACCCTTTGTCGCGCCCCAGGATCCCGAAGTTACAGCATTCCCGCAGGCTGACAAGTGCAGTAAAGCTCATGAACGAGCACGTTCTTCCGCTGCACTTGGTTGATGCTGAGAACATGGAGGAGCTGCAACTGAAAGTTTACTGTGCTGCTGTGGCGACCGCCAAAAGTTTAGGATACCGTATTAGGCCAAGAGGCAGACTGCTCCAACATCTCCGTGAAAGGCGTGAGCCTCCATGGCGAAGGAGATTGGAGCAACGGATCCTAAACAAGCGCGCCGCAATTGGAAGACTGATGGCGTACAAAAGAGGCAGCAGATCGGCGAAATTATGTCGCCAAGTTGCTGTGATCGTGCGGCCTACTGAACTTCGCCAGCTGGGAGCTCACCAGCTGACGGAAAAACTCGACACACTGGTACAGCAATTGAGCGTCCTTACAAAACGGCTGAAACGTTACTCTGACTCTGCAAAGCGCCAGGAACAAAATCGGATGTTCAGAGATAACGAGAAAGCGTTCTACGACCACATTAGCGACGAGAAGCCCGACTACCGCGAAGGTTTGCCAGATATTAGCGATGTGACGAACTTCTGGGCTGGTATCTGGGATACCCCAGTAGAACATCGCGACGGGCAAATGTGGTTAAGACGGGAGGAGGAGAGTTGTGGTGAAATTGGAGAGATGCCAGCTATCATCGTCGGAGAGAACGATGTCCGCGAAGCCTCGCGGTACCTGAGGAACTGGGCAGCACCGGGCCCCGATGGTGTCCAGAACTTTTGGCACAAGAAGCTGACCGTCGCACATCCAAAGATAGCTGAGTGCTTCAACAAGGTGCTACGTGACCCACACAACCTTCCTGAATTCGCCACCCGTGGCGTCACCTTCCTCCTCCCGAAAGACAGCAACACATTGAACCCATCAAAGTACAGACCGATAACGTGCCTATCGAGTCTGTACAAAATACTGAGCAGCATAATTACCGCCAAAGTTTCTGCTCACTGCGAACAGCATCACATCATCGCAGAAGAGCAGAAAGGATGCAGGAAAAATACGCATGGCTGCAAAGACCAGGCCATCATCGACGCAGCCATAGTCGGCCAGGCGGTATATAACCAGCGGAACCTAAGTATGGCCTACATCGATTACAGGAAGGCTTATGACTCCATACCTCACTCGTTTCTCGTCCGGGTATTGGAGCTCTACAAGATTGATCCCGTCGTCGTTAGGTTCCTGCAGCATGCGATGAGGCAGTGGAGCACGTCTCTGCACCTTAGTGATGGGGAAAATGTGTTGCAGTCTAGAACGCTGCAGATAAAGAGGGGGATATTCCAAGGCGACTCTTTCAGCCCGCTTTGGTTTTGTCTGGCACTGAACCCCCTCAGTAGGACGCTCAATAGAAACGGTCATGGCTATAAAATAAGGTATGGCGACGGCGCCCACGAAGAAGTGACCCATACCTTCTACATGGATGATCTCAAGGTCTACGCTGATTCACGTCAGCGTCTAGGTGTAGCTATCCGGGTTGTCGAAGACATAAGCAGGGACATCTGCATGGAGTTCGGCCTCGACAAGTGCCGCTGTGTCCATCTGCTGAAAGGGCAGCTTACCGAATCCGGAGGTTACGAGGTCTATGACGGCGAGTTCATAAGAGACATGGTTTGTGGCGAATCCTATAAATATCTTGGATTCCGACAGCTCACCGGGATTCGCCACTCCGACATCAAGACGGAGCTGCGAGACAAGTTCTTGAGTCGAGTGAACTGTGTCCTGAGGACTTTCCTCAACGCGGGGAACAAGGTACGCGCGATCAACACATTCGCGGTTCCCCTGCTGACCTTCAGTTTTGGTGTAGTCAAATGGAGCAAAACTGACCTAGAGGACCTTGAGAGGAGGATGAGGAAAGCATTTAAAGAGGCCGGAATGCACCATCCTCAATCGGCACTGGAGAGAGTTTCACTGCCACGCAAAGAAGGGGGACTTGGAATAGTCGACATATCTGCACTGTGTGTTGCCCAGGTACGACAACTGCGCGAGTACTTCGCAGAACGCGCCAACCAAAACGCGCTATACCGGGCTGTCTGCGCCGCCGACAGAGGATACAGCGCTCTAGACTTGGCGCAAGCGGAGTACCAACTCAACTGCAATCTGCAGACAGAGGAGGAGAAGATTGCAGCTTGGAAGCAGAAGGCAGTGCATGGTGCCCACCCCCATCAACTGGACCGGCCACACGTCGACAAGGCCGCATCTAATCTGTGGCTAACGCGTGGTGAACTCTCTTCAGTAGTAGAAGCCGACATGATAGCCATCCAGGACAGGATAATGCCGACGAGAAACTGCAGGCGGTACGTCTGGCATCAAGACGTTGATGACATTTGCCGGATGTGCCATCAACCAGGTGAAAACATAGAGCACATTATGGGAGGCTGTCCCGTTTTGGCCAACGCAGCCTACACCGAGCGCCACAACAACGTGGCCCGTATTGTTCATCGACAACTGGCGCTCCAATGTGCTCTACTGGAAGACAACGTACCAAACTACCGGTACCTGCCTGCACCTGTCCTGGAAAATGACCGTTTCAAGCTGTACTGGGATCGCACTGTTCTGACCGACCTCTCGATCCACCACAACCGCCCAGATATAATGGTTTACGACAAGAGCGACCGCAAAGTCACCATCATCGATGTCGCGATTCCACTGAATCAGAATCTGGAGGAGACCCACGGTCGCAAAATCTGCAAGTACCGACCATTGGCCGTGGAGCTCAAGGAACTGTGGGGGCTAAGGGAGGTCCCAAGAATTGTTCCAGTTGTTCTCTCTAGAACTGGAATTATCCCGAAGACACTTCTGGAAGCGCTAAAGGTGTTGAACATGGAGAAGGAATTGGCCGGCATCCAAAAGTCGGTCATCCTTAGCACCTGCGCGATTGTCCGACAATTTCTCGGTCAGGACTGAAACAGCACGAGCATGCAGATACGTGCATTCCGCAGAGCCTAGTCCCCCTTTGGCATTCAGAAGCCCGGGGGCAGGTGAAAATTCTGGCTAGGTTCGCCTAGTTAAGAAGTGAGATAAGTGAGATAAGATAAGAAAAAAATTAATTTAATTTATTAATTTAAAAAAAATAAAAAAAAACATTTTTATTTTAATTTTTTTTGCAATACGGATCGGACTCGATTATATACCAGGGGTTAGACATCAATTAAATATAGGCTACCCAAAATCAAAATCAATATGGCGTCATTTGTTTATCAACATATCATTTACGAGGATTGAAATCGAAAAATGCGCTGCTTTATTCTAACTGCATGAGCGATTTTCATATTTCGGTTTCACATGGAGGTGTTCACATTTAACATGGAGTTTAAAGTTAGCCACTATTCGACTATATAACCGGACCGAGTTGTAAACAACAGTAATTGATTGAACCAAAATGTCAATAAACCGCAGCAATATTGGGTACACTGGCAATATGAGGGATTTGACGTTTTAGTCGTACCCCTGTTATATACAGACTCGATTATATGTGATTCAATTATATACAGACTCGATTATATGTGATTCAATTATATACAGACTCGATTATATGTGATTCAATTATATACAGACTCGATTATATGTGATTCGATTATATACAATTGTGGACTCGATTATATACAGTTTGGAAAAAAAATATTTTTTTTTATATTTCAAATGTGACTTGTTTCAAGAAGTGTAGCCTTTCAACGTTAAGGTGTAATTTAAGTGGCTATTACATGTACAATGCGGTAAAAATCGTGATTTTTGAGAATTTTGCTTGAATTTTTACCAGGAATTGTTTATATCGATATTGCAGCCAAGCTAAGAAAGATAGAAATTGGGTGTCAAAGAACAAATTGTAGAGCGGTTAAAAAGTTTAATATAAATTTTTAGGATGAAATTAATAATAACACATTAAAAAATGTTAACTTTTAAGTTTTTATATAATGTATATAATCGAGTCCGCGCTGTATACTAAATTGAGATCTCTACTGTCAATATGGACCATTTGAAGCTAGCGATTGACCAGAAACGTTCAAAGCTGGCTAACAGAACAGAAATTACTATGAAAGCAAACTATTGAAATCACAAAAGTCTATAAATATTGGTGACCTCATAGGTCAGCTGTTGATACATGATAAATTTTGTGCTCGTCCTGACCAACCGTACATGTGTAAAATTTAACGATGATGATACCACTTGTGCATCGTCAACCGGAATAACTCATTTTCAAACAAAATTCGACAGCTCTTTCATTTGAACTACGGAAGTTATGGCAAAAACAGTAAAGCCACTGCATACTGGGAGCTCCATTCGGTTGCGAAGAAAGTGGCCATCGCCAAATTCTTTGAGAGAAAGGTGGCTACATCGTTCCGGGCTTTGGATCGGCAGGTCGGAGCGACGGGTCAAAAAGTGAAAAAAAGTACCTAGCGAAGATGGACATTATCATCCGGAAACGTAAGTCGAGACCGGCCGTGTCGGAACACAAAGCTGTGTGAATATAGATGTTGTTCCGAAGTCCGCCAACCCTCCGAACGCCCCAGCCAACCTGAAGCGGAGGGTATACTCCAACATACGTACAAGAATGTTTTCGACAGCAATGGGCAAAGTTCCGACAAATCGGCCGGAAGGTCATCCGACATGGCGTCGACATATTCTTGTAATATTGTTAATAAAATTATGTTTAACACTTTTAACGGGTACTGGCAACTATATTGCCACCAACGATTTCATTTTTATCTCTCCTTTAAGGATAAATTATCACCTCTAATCTTATGTGGTAACTTGTTCTAATGGGGGTCTTCGTAGCCACTTGGTTACGCGTTCGCTTGCTAAGCGATCGATCGTGAGTTCAAACTCAGGGTCCTCAATTGACCATCTTTGTGTTATTATAGAATAACTACGTCCACGCAACCATCATCAGCGATGGAGATCGATCCACGGTCAAAATAAGATCGATTCATCCATACAACTGTTCTGCTCTGCAAGAAGCATCGGGCTGCTGTTCTATAAATAACCCAACAATGATCAATATCAACTGTCTCCGCTGTCCGGTCTGCTGAACAATGGAAGAACAGATAGAATACCCTTACGCCTAAATGGCTACTACAGTATAATTTACCATAATGTAATGGAACAGAAAACCTAACGCCTAAATGGCTACCACTACTACTGTGTAATTTACAATTTATAGAAACATTAACATATGCACATGTACACGATAAAAACCCGGCTCTGTTAGATAAAATGCTAATGAGCCTAATAAATAAATAAATGGGATAAAAAAAACTTGTTCTGATGTCTAGCAATATGCCAAATTTTTTTTGAGCGTGAAAAAATCAAAAACTTCATTTTAGAGCCATTTTCGTGTTAACTCCCAATTCAGAGCAGCAAGAGCAAATTTCCCTTAAGGGGGTATTCTAGTCTAGAAATCTGAAAAAATCGAAATTTTTTTACCATATTTCTGTAGTTTAGGCATTCAAGAATATACTCTAGAAAGGACTTATCGAAAATCCTATTATTTACCTAGTTAGAGCCATCTTAGTGATGTGGTATCTAACCTGTTACGGCCATCACAATGAACTTCAAACGCGTTTCTCTCGGAACTAGTTTTTTTCTAACTGGCGTACACGATATCTCAAGTTCTACTCAACCGATTTATGTCAAATTTATATGAAAATAATCTGCATACATCTCTCTATCGCATGAACCAATAAAAAATTATAACTTTTTAATTTTACTATTTTTAAAAAATCGGTAAACGCAAAAAAAAAACGTTTTAAACAGCATTTTTGTTTTCAAACGGCCGCCATTTTGTTAAAACCCATGTTTTTGACTTGTCCGAGGTTCATGCCATAGCGACATCTTTACTGATTCAGAATCTGTTCGATTTTTTTTTGTTTCAGATAACCAGAAGGACTGGAATCGTGTACGCCATGGCACAACTTTTTTTTGAACACCCTCACTTCACCAGCATGTAACTATTCTAATTATGAATATTTTTTTCCGTCCTATTTTTGTTTTATTGTTGAAAGATAGATAAACGAATAATGATATAATGGATAGTAAAAATATTCTTTGTTTTATTTTTACGGAGTTCGAAAAAACGTCCGAAATTCGTGTCTCTACACTAGAATACCCCCTTAAATTCATTGAAAAACAATCATTTTGTTAAAGTTTTCAATACACATGAACTGTTCAGGACCTGCTGAGTCTGATCATGAGTTTTATTAGTTGTTTTTGTTGAAACCAACATCAAAAATTCAAATACAAAAAATCATTTTTATCATCAAGTATTTTCCGCCAGACGAACAGTGGCAACTATATTGCCACCAATTTATTCAACGTTTTTGATTGTTTCGCATTTTAAAAAAAATGGTTTCGTGTATTTAAGCATGTAAATATGTCGTTCGGCCTTATTCTGCGTGGCGTGTGAGGTGAGATGACAATTGTCACTTATGTCACGCGATTCCACCAGGCGTATGCCGTGAGAAATCTCACTTGAATGAACTCTCACTTTATTCCCGCTCTCAAATATACGTGACGATTGTCACATGAACTGGGATTTCTAGGTGACAATCGTCGACATGTCTTGAGGTGTCGACAGTGCATGAAAACAAATGAAAAAAGGAAGAGGAATAATAAGTGTTTTTTTGGGTCGTATAGAATCGATAGTAATGGTATTATATGTATCAATAAATTCAATTTATCTTCAATTTTCACAGTACGAAAGACAAATTGCAAGTAGTTTGTTTTTTTTTCGTGAAAGCGGTAGTGAGTCTGTTATTCCTCAATTGGACGAATAAGCACACCGAAATTATTTTCATTTCATGAAATCTATTTATTTTCTCTAAAATATATCTATCATATGGGTCTTGTGTTTCATCTATCTATCCGCGAGTCATCGTCACCGAACTGCATATCCATTTCAGAAGCCGTGGTATATGCCCGAGCCGGAGCCAGAGCAACAATTTAACACTGAGAGTGCAGAGAGCAGCAGCAACTACGACCAAAACAAACAAAAATGCTAAACTTTACAGGATGCAATCAACTGTTTCACCAGTTTCTAAATGTTTTCTAAATCAAATACCTGCAAATTCGGCAGAATGTCCTGATACACTAACAACAGGCCAGGTTAAATCAGATCTATAGATACGGTACTGACTGCAGCAAAACAAATATCTGACCTCTCTGAGCGAAACAAATAAAATTCTGGGATGCCAGATGTTTTTTCTCAAATATATGCGATAAAAATCTGAAATATTTGTAAATATGTGCTAATGTCTGACATACTGACCAGCTTCGTTTATCATATGGAATCAATAATGTTTTGTCACTATTTTAAATAGCCTGCAGCAGGAATAAAAGGTTGTGATAAAAGTTAAATGTCTGCAAATTCGTGAACACATGTGCGAATGTGGCATCTCTGATCAGATTTGGCAACCAGCAGAATGAACGCCTTGTCACTTGCTGTTCATCCTCTCACATACATCAAATGAACCTCTCACGGCATCCGAAACGACTGTAGGAATAGAATGAGGAGAGTTGCGTGATGGTGATGTGACAATTGTCATCTCACCTCACACGCCGCGTAGAATCAGGCATTGTATTGGAGTTTGCATTGATTACATGCCTAGTTCTCACGGCCCATTAAAGGGGTAATGGGAAATTTATCTCATTAAATTATCTTTTGTTGTCTTTTTTCGCAATCCGAATTGTTCATTTTTTAATGCAGGTTACATAAGTAAGGCAGTTTATAAAACTATGTCGACAAATGCGGAACAAATTACTGCCGATATTCCTCGGGCTTGAACGGTGTTGGAACGATCACAGCAACGGCAACCCGGCCCACAGCGCCTTAACTGTAACCGACTTATCGAAGGTTGGTTCGCTCCATCAACGGTAGGTTCGCTGTCGTTGATGGAGCGAACCAATACAACAACAAGAGAACAACAATTCAATGATCATCGGCCCACGAGAAAATTATATTGTTCGGTAGCGAATTAAAAATGGTGCCCTAATGTTAATTTTCCTAAGCTCTCTTATATCTATATTGTAAGTAACTTATTAATATGTGAATTTTCATTTATTTTTTTTTATTTTCATTTTCATTTATTTTTTTTAATTTTCATTTTCATTTTTTCATGAATTTTTTATTTTCTGGTATTTTAATCTGAATTCAATATACGTTAGATTTAGGACTAAAAGCACCATAAATCAAGAAATACAATTAAAGAAATTCCGTAGATAACGAAGCATAAGAACCTTCTTATCCCAGATGTATGTTATGAAGAACTTCATTGCTTTATTTTTCATTCTCCTAAGCTAACGTCGTCTGCTTTATAGACGTAACAATAACATTATGCTTCATAAAAATCTTACACATTGTGTAGAACAAAGTTTTGTAATGTGATGCGAGACTAAACAAAACATTTAGTTTACAAGCGCACCCGCCTTTGTGTCAGCATAAATGCAATTCGCTGCAAATGTTTGAGTGAGATGATTCACGATTATTCGTTTGTCTCGAAAACAAGATTTCATGTAGTTTGCTAGCTTCTTATATACTTTTCACTACTAAAGCAAAATGAAACTCACCTGTGAGTGGTAGTGGGTAATCTTCATTGATCATCTGAACCGGCGACAACAAAAGCTGTGTCCGTGGAAATCTATCACCCGGAGGTAGATCGATATCGATACAGTCTTCACTCGAGTCATCCGTAATGCTGTCAATGTTGTTGAAAATACTCTTCCTAATCAACAGGTGATCCTTGCACGACAACATGGCCGCCTCCAAAGACCCATACTCCGCCAGCAGTATATCCTTGTGAGTGTCACTAAGCGGTATGCACGCCAGCTCATCCACTATGCGATCGCTAGGAGTAACCACCTCTAGCGGATTGTGGAAAATTTTCCTACACTCTTTGAAACTTGATTCGTACGTGACAAAATCATCTGCATTTAGTCCTTCAACGAAAAGCACCGTCGTATGAGTCAGCTTGGCAGACTTTTCTAACACCACCCAACGACTAGCACTCATGGGAGAATCGGCTCGAAGCATAATCTGCATCAGTAGCGCTTGAATGTCATCTAGAATCAACGGGACGCGATCCTCCGGCTTCGTCTTCAATAAAGCTTCTTCACCGATCTCCTTCAATCGTAACTTCGGTACGTTCCTCATCCTATCTCGTTTCTTGTTCACGTTTACCTTCAGAGTGCGATAATCAATGTCCGCTAGTTTAAGCTTTTTCTCATCTGGTTCCTCCTGTTTACTTCCGTTCACAACCACTGTCGGATCCAAACTGTCGGCTTGATTCTCGGGCGGCTTAGCAATGGCGGATGATGGTTGGGTACGATTTTGCTCATTCAGCTGCATCATTTCAGCCAACGCAAGAATTTTTCGTTTCTTGCGTTCCAACCGTTGCTCGCTCTTGCTATTGCGCCCAGCACTGGAGAGCGATTTGAGACCAGTAGTATCTTTCATTTACTGTAAAAGAAAAGAAATTACAACCAAGTCAAACAAAACGCTTGCAAATGGTGCCTATAAAATGGCGTCCTAGATCGATATTTCGCATTAACCCCTATTCAACATTTTTCACTTTTCCACAACAATAAATAATATACATCGTTCCCCAGAATTATAGTACCTACATACTGCAAATAAAAGAAAATCTATCTTAATTAGAGTTTAACTAAACTTACCCGTTCTTTAATCAACAGCACAGCGCCATAATACGTTCACTTTGACTGCAAAATTGCCAATGTGCTTCTTGCGGTAAATGCGACGCCGAAATTAGCACCGATAACTTTTTAGCACATTCAACCTGAACAAGGTTACTAAAACTGGGAACATTAGCGGTACTTCACCCCACGATGAACGTACCCCGAGGCAAGATGGTGGAGTTAACAGGTGGCTCGTAATTTACACTATTTTTAAAAGACGAATGAGGAATGGCAAGCGAAAGGTTTGGATTTGTTTATGTTATTACTTACGTTGGTATGGTTACATTTGATTTCGTCGAAGGTATTTGAAGCAGTATAATAAATAAACAGTTGTCGTTGAAAATAGTAACCTAGTAACCTTTATACATATGCTTCCGCCAGCTTTCTCGGCTAATGTGATATGATTTATTCAGGGAATGCTTTGATCGTGGTACCGCCACTGGCGTATAATTTGCAGCTTTGTTTTTTGTGCTGGTTCATAACGGCAATCAACCGTGCCGGCGAAACTGTGGTCAATGTTTAGTGTTGTTTGGATACCATCTATGTAAATAAATTCAAATTTACGGGATACGCTCGAACGGCAATTATGACATTACGTTTTACCTTCCACTTCACTTTCCTTGCCCCGAGGTGGGTAAGTATATGAAAGTTATTTGAGGTGCTCATGCACCGTTTGACCGAAGCCAAATATTTGACTCTTTTTGAAACATAAAAAACGTGTACCTACTGATCAAATATATTCGACAAAAAACACGACAAGCAAATATCCAATATTGGATGCCTAAAATATTTATTCGGTCTGTTCTTTGAATATGCCAGTACATTAGGTTACCATAAATATTTCAGTCGATTTTTTTTCCATGTTCGATGTTTGATATTGTTTGCCACTATTGTTAAGAGTGGCAAAAAAGTGGCAAAAAACTTTATCTGTCAAAAAGTATCAAATATGGGCCTGATTCTCGAATACACTTCACGGTGGAAACGAAATAAACGGTACGCCATTGAACAACGTTTTACGGCTTAGTGGAGTATCGAACATAATAATGAGTTTTCAGGCAGAATGAGCACTCTTCAAATAAAAAATCATCAATGAAAATTGACTTCTTCGTATCAAACTGGTATTCAATGTGAGTGGAAAACTTTGTTTTCTTCATGTGATATAATAATCTCATACAAAAATTTCATCTGAAGATAATTTGATATTATAATGATAAGTTTAGTGGGAAAACTAATCTCGTATCCAGATGTCGACACCGTACCGTTGACATCGCGGATACGTTTCATTCCGTTTCCACCGTGAAGTGTATTCGAAGTGTATTTGAGAATCCGCCCTATTTGATCTCCCGACAAACAGTGTACGGCCATCTTTAGAAGAGGTGCAATGTTCGAAGGAGAAAATTTCAACTAAAAACATTTTATCCTATTCGCGTTGAAGACATGGATTTTCGTATTCCGAACTTGAAAAGCGACAATGAAAATAATACTATGTGTAAAAAATCGAAAGAGTTAGGCAATTCAATTTTAATATCGTGAATGATCGAAAGAAAGACAGGAGGAAAACATTACACGATAAACGCGAGCCGAATGTACGATCCTAAAATAACAATCTATCGGGAACTCGGTGCAATAAAACAGTGAAAGGAAAGGGACAAAAACGATCGCACACATTTCTTATCGCGCTAGTTGTTGCCGTTGCTGCTGGGATTGGCAAGAGCTGTACTGGTGGGTATATGGAAGAGCCACTACGGACGGGCTTTTCCCGACTCTAAGTTCCATTCCCTATGCTCACATTAGTTGTTAGTGTCCCATTACGATTGAGTGAGCGCAGTGGTACACTGTTCACCCATGGATATTCAGGCATGACGTTTCCCGTCGACTGCTGCTTCAGCTGGAGATTAAACTGATCTTGCAGGTTTTGAGACACTACAGCTGGTTCTGTTGTGTGGAGAAAACGTTCTGTAGCATAAAAAATAGGCCTGGTTTATATGTAAACAAAAATAGTCGCTGTCATCTTTCATCTCCTCTCGCAACTTCCATGCTTCATCATCATACTGTCGGAAACGAACCACCTGTCAATTCCAGCTCCTTGAGCCAGATCATGTTTCGGATGTCATAATCTCAACAATCTCAACAATCACAAATGTCAAAAAACTGGTTTGAGTAGTTTGTACCAAGGCGCCTCTATATATACCAGGTGAAACAATCATATGAAATGCATTTTCAGCCATATTGGAATTGCTGTCGGTATTGTTTACAAACAGCATCAGAACGCCGCCGGCGGCTCTCTACAAACTGCTACGACGCTTATTCGGACGATGCCTACTATGTTCGGCTTTTGCGAATTTATGTGAAATAGAAGGGATGATTTTGTAGTATTTCATTCTCATTTCCACACTCTCGCATGTGAAAATGCAAAAATAGCGTATCCTAGCAATAACAAAACAAACAACCCCCGCTCCACAAACCGTAATCCCCTTCTTATTAAAGTGATGATGTTGCTTCACCTGTTATACATTGATATAGGCGCCTTGGTTTGTACCAAGGTGCTGATATAAATTTATAACAGATGAAGCAACATCATCACTTCAATAAGAAGGGAATTACGGTTTGTGGAGCGGGGGTTGTTTGTTTTGTTAGTGTTACACGTAATGCGTTGCGTCATGTAAGCTATTAATGTTTGCTGGATTGATTGATCAACTGACGATTTGAGGGTGCATATTAGGGTGCCAATGAAAATGGTCATCTCGAATTTCAAAAAGTTACAAAAAGTGTTCCGTGAAGCAACTCTTTTTAGGTGAAAATCGCCAGAAATTGGTGGATGAGTTCATAAGACTTACGACATCCGAATTCATTGAGCGAAATATGCGTCAGATGCAAGCAACAGTTTCTCGAACGTTGCAGTTGGAAGTATTGGAAACAATTTACGAATGTTTAGATTAAAACTACGAAAACCATATCACTCGTAAAAAGTTGGGTCATGCGGATAGAATCAAATTGGTTGTCAAAAAGAATCCAATACAAATGTCAAAAGAGATCCAATAATCAAGAGGGGAAAAAAGTGTTACTTTTTTAAAATAATCCACTCCTCCTGCTCCTTCTATAGGAAAAACATCTCACAGCATGCACAAAAAAGGAGCAAGAAATTCATTTTTCAAGCTAAATGCACTTGAAAAATAAATATTATTAGCTCCGCAAGACCCAGGTAAAAATGTATCGATGTGATCATTTGACATATTTGATTAAATAAACAGCGCTCAGAAAGACTGAAAAACAATTGATAATACTAATTTTTTAGTGTTATTGGATAAAGACAGAATAAGGAGGATTGGCATTGAAACGCTTGGTGTCATCGTCCATGTTTTTCATTCCGGAAGTTTCTGTAATTATTTTCCAATAAGAAACAAAGAAAAGAATGTTTCTTTGAATGATCTATTCATGCTTCATTCCCTTTTTTAATTACACTAGATCCTTGTTTACGCAACTTTTTTTGTGTGATTTGTTTACACGATTTTCTTGAAATTACGCGATTTGGCACTGCCTATCGTTGCCTCGTTGGGCAGAGATATCCCGCCAGTGCATGTACGAGTTTGGTTGTGATGAGCGCACGCCGATGACAGGGCAATCTTTTTAAAAGTATTTTTCTCGAAATTACGCTATTTTTTTCTCACCATTTGCTCGAGATTACGCTTTTTTGCACGCACTTAATCTACCTAGCTAATCAGAGCATCAGTGTACACATTGGTCTCAAATTTTAAATAATATTGTCGGTTTCGGGTTGCTCAATAAATCAGCAGCCTTTAATTACATAGTCATTCATTTTATCATTCATCAGCTAGCCAGACTATCCCGCGGATAATCGGAGTTCTACTGTATTTATTTACTCTTTTTAAATACCTTGTTTCGATTGCCATACTGATATCTTCAGCAACAGGGTACAGAAGAAAAACATCGTTCAAATTTGAATCGTTTACAGCGAAGGGGCTGAAAGCTGTCAAATCTGTTTTCAGTTGACCGGTACGATAGCATTTTTTTAATGTTGCCGAGAGTTGTTTGTTAAATATTTGTTTCCCGTTTTCAGCATAGTTTCCCACTATTCGGTGAACGTAATTGTGGTGACGATGGGAGAAAATAATTACCTCTCGGCGTACAAGCTGATAAACTCTCAACTGGTTTTGAGCAATCAGAAGTTGAAGGAAGAAATCAAAGAGAAGATTGAAATGATCAACGAAATTAATGAAGAACTGTTCAAATACAGAGAAGAAAACAAAACATTGCGTGATATGGTACAAAAATTGGTGGAACAATTCAAAACTATCACCACAATAATGGTATCAGTACGAGATCAGAGTGAATCAGTTTTAAATGTAGTTTTCAAACAGCACTCCTCGCGGGAGACTGAACAGCAGACTCGCAAACCGATAGCGGCGTTAATATATCAGAAACATCGCGCCGAGTGTCCTCCGTACGTAGATGAGGCGGCAATCGCTGAAGCCGAGGATGAGGACCATTCAATGGAGGACTACCGAACTGCACTTAATGTGGAAGACGAGGATAACGATGATGATGAGTTCGAGACAGACCAAGTGCTCAGTTTTAATTCACTGCCAAAAAGTCCACTCATTAGGCGTTTGGGGCGGAAATCGCGTAACCGTAGCTTTGACGAGTCATTCGAGACGATTGATACGAACCGAGTGATTAAGGCTGCTCGCAGAAGTCAGGAGTATCTGTCAGGCAGAGAATCCAAGGATAGTAAGGACAGCGAGGATGATACCGGAGGTATAGAGAACATGGATATTAGTCAGACTGTTATAGAAACGAATCATATCGCGGAAGCGCAACCAAGTATTGTATCGGAAGAAATGGAAGGTAATATATGTTGTTTCATATTGCATGTATTTATAATTTTGATGGGATATATTCATTCATCAGCTGACAACAGTTTAACGCTTCGGAACACACGAGTAGAAGACTATTCATCCACAATGCCGAGCGATCGTAGCGCTTTAAGTGAACGAGACACGACTTCCGATCACGATGCTGAACCGTTAGCACCGAAATTTGAAGCAAGCAGTTTTTCCGAGCACTCTAGTGCTCCAAGTGACCATAGTATTCAGAGTGAGTTGAATCCCCCAACCGACCAAAGCCTTCGACCCGTACTGATGAAACGCATGGCCAGTGATTCGATGTTATCCACCATTGTCGATCGTGAAACGAACAAAGAGAATACCATCATAAACGATACAATTTCTAATGCGACCTGTTCGACTCCTCTGTCCAAACAGAGGAAGGGTAAACTTAAGAACGCCAACCAGCATCTTCCACCGATATCTCCTGTCCCATTGGTGCGTCTGAAACCACTGACCAAGGAGAACCTCAGTCAGCATAACATTTCCTACGAATCCCTATTTGGGAAAGAGGACAAAAGCCTCAAACAGGAGGAGTTGGATCGGAGTGATCAAACTAGTTTGGAATCTAGCGATTCAAAGAGGCCGCGACGGAGGGCTGCGCCCAAGACCTTGAAAGAACCAAGTTTAACGAGAAAGTTGAGACGGACCTAGTTCTTAGCTATGCTGTTTAATTGTAAATAGTATTAGCGCTAATCACTGCTAAAAAAACCGTACATAAGTGGCCGAATCCACATCCAGTGAAAGCTGATTACGTTTAGTGATATTTATAATAGACTCAGATAAATAAAATCCGGATTCATGTTTCAATTGATTAGGTTCGTTTTAAGTTCCTTTGTTTAGTCTGTAGGTATAACGCGTCGCATTTAGAGTTTTTAATTCGAATCACACACATAAACAAGATTACTTGGCTTAGGATAAAAGGTGTCAAGCCATCATCTGATTATTAATTACCGACGGTTTAAGTTGCACCTATCGAAATTATTCATACAGTTCAGAACACAGGCTCAATCTTGCTTGTTAAAGTTGCTGACTTTATAGACAATATTTCGAATGATTCAAGGTTGATAATAAATGTCCGTGCCTGGGGACATCGACATCAGAGAATCATTAGATTTATGGACTACCGCTAGTCAATGATAGTTGCTTGGGCGCATGGGTATTTTTATATTTAACTAGCTGACTCGGCAAACTTCGTCCCGCCCAAAATTTGTTTTTTTGTTATCAATTCAAACATTCACGTTTTCTTACTATGAACAAGTTCATGGGTCCAATCGCAGAACTGTTCATTGATTGATCTTTTTATTCGTCACCGTTGATTTTACTTTTTACTATTAAATTCCTAGTATTTCTAACAAAACTCATCATTATAATATCAGATTATTTTCAGACACAATTCTCGTTCAAGATTTTTCAATCACTTGCAAATAACATGTTTCTCCGTTACATGGAATAAATGTTTTATACGAAAATTTGATAGAATAAAGACAGCCCCAAATCGGACAATTCCTTCCTCGAGTTCTGCTCATATCAACACATCAGTCGATCCTTTTTTTTTTTTTGTTTAGATAGAAGAAGATTTAAGAGTGCGTTTCATCACATTAAAATCCATTTCCAGTTTCGAACAAAGATCAATTTCGCTAGCGCAAACATCAAATGGACTAACAGCACTTGTCACTATGCAATTGTAGAACATATGGGAATTTAGTTTTCCGATTTTTCTTTTTTCCTTCAAAGTTTTCCGAAAATTTTCAATTGTCATGTTTGGTTGGAATATTTTTGGTTCAAATATGTGTATATTTTTATAGGACCCCCTCTCGATTCCAGAGGAGGGAGGGTACCATACCATTATAGAAACATTTCTCATACCCAAAAACCCCCACATCCCAAATTGTGCTTGATTGGTTTTCGAGTTATGCAGAAATTTGTGTTTCATTTGTATGACAGCCCACCCTTAGAGAGCGGGAGAAGTGTCTAACCATCATAGAACTATTTATTGCATCCTAAAACCTCCACATGCCAAATTTGGTTTCGTTTGATTGATTAATTCTCGAGTAATTCTGAAATTTGTGTTTCATTTATATGACAGCAACGACTCACGGCGCTATATGATTGTTCACCAACACAACCAGCATGAGCAGCACGAGAAACTGTGGCTCAGTCACAGCGTCGAGCGAGTCGTGTCTCACGAGCGCTCCTCCATCTCGCGTCATCTGACCAATTTGCGCCATTCCATCTGTTTTCATTATCCACAAAGACATGCGCTATATCGCGCCATACGCGTCTCAATTTGCGCCTAGCCTAACTGACTGTTCCAATAATAGCAAATTGTCAGCATGGTGCTGATAATCGAAGGCGTCCATCTCTGGAGCAATTACTTTGCAAATTGTCACTTAATTGTTCCATTGCACGGTTAATAGTTTTCAATGGGATATTGCTAGCTACTTTTTGTGAGAACAAGGGCTTTATTGAAAAAAAAGTTAACGAAAACACGTCGCGGAAAGTATGTTTCATTGCTGGCCACTATCTTTTCCATATTTCTGGCATTTGAATTCCATCTCGTCTTCTGAGAATATCCTGCTATCGATCAATTTTTGGCATAAACTTTCAAGCACTGCTTAGTCAGCCCAAACAGCGAGCAAATATTTTAAATACTCTTGAATAATAATAGATTAATGTAGATGGGAAAATGAAACCCCGGGGAAATTCTAACAAATCAAACCGGAGTAACATGGGGGTAATTAAGCTTCCTAATAACCTTGATCGTACCATATTGAGTGATTTTAAGATGGAACACTGTAAAGTTTTGCTTCTCCAGTTTCTGCCTGAAAAATTAATTATTATCTATTTTCGCTCCCCTAATCTCGTAAGCGAAGCTTAATGCAGTCAACGCGAATTTAGCTTCGTTTACGAGTTTAGGGGAGTGTCGAAGATAATGATTGAATTTCAGGATAAAACTGCAGCTGCTGTAGGTTTTTTTTTTCTCTGGATTTGAGTCGAGTAATCGACGTAAATTATTCGTTCGCTTCGATTATTGGTTGCGCAGTATTCGTTCGATTAATAATCGATTTCTTTAGGAAGTATTCGATTAATCGAATGATTATCATAAATCACTACTGGTAAGGACCTCATTAGAAATGAGGAAGGATAGAGCCAACACGTATGCACAGCGCATTCTCTCACCTCTTCGTATCGGACATACGTGGTTGACTCATAACTTCCTAGCAATGAAAAAAGAGACCCCACCTATTGCGGCGCCCGCCTGACAGTGGGACATATTCTAACGAAATTCTTGCGAACTGTGGACCTTCGTAGGAGGTACGGCTTAACCGGTGGCCTAGATGCCGTATTGCAAAACGACACATGGAAAGAAAGAGACTCTCTGGATTTCCTTGAAGAGGCTAACCTGATTCAGTACATTTGATACTGTAATCACATTTGAACGCTCACATACTGGTACGGTAAACATTCACTAACTGGGCGGAAAGGGAAGACCAGTTATCGAAATTGGCGTTTCTACTAGTCCGGCATGTTGGACGTAGTGATCCCCGATAATCGTTCGATAAATCGATTAATTGAATACTTCCTAAAGAAATCGATTATTAATCGAACGAATACTGCGCAACCAATAATCGAAGCGAACGAATAGTTGACGTCGATTAATCGACCCAAATCCAGAGTAAAAAAAACGTACGGCTGCTGCAGTTTTATCCTGAAATTCAATCATTGTCTTTGAGATAATAATTGATTTTCAGTCGGAATGAACACTTTTTTCATTCCAGATGGCTTTCTAGCAAATGAGAAATATTAGTCTAACTAAATATTTCTCCCGCTCTCCCGATTAATCGATTATTTGGGGCGATTAATCGTATCGAATTCGCGTTGACGGCGGAATGGTGTCGACATCTAGATACGACATTAGTTTGTATGAGGCCAACTATTCTCTATCAGATTAGTCGGTTCTAAGGCAGTTTTAAATTGTTAAAGTTTATATGAAAAATTTTTCTTTGCGTTATTTGCCTACTAGAAATATGTTGCTTTGACCCTAGTTTAAACTATTATCTATGAATTTTAAGAAATTCTAACCAAAACTTATCATTATAATATAACATTATCTATAGACACTATTTTTGTATGATATTTTTTCACTACTTGCAAGTAAAAGTGATTTTCATTTACATGGAGTACTGAATTGATTTGAAAAATAAAACAATTTTCATTCATAATTTTGATTTGAAAAGTGTGCTAATTTCTTCTGCAAATCCATATTATCATGCAAACTCCCCCATTTCGTAATACGAAGCTCAATGCCGTCAACGCGAATAACAAACTGCTGAAAAGCTGATGAACGATTAATTTCAAAAATCGGGGATCACTAGTTGAACGTCAAATAAAATCAAGGGGAACTTCAACGAATCGTTTGATTCACGTTGATCATGTTAGTGGATAAACAAAAAGATTTCAATGGAAGGTTCGCATTGAGTGCAACAACAGATATGGAATCTAATTTGAGGAAATTATTTTTCTGTAATTTAATCAATGCTTTTGTCATGCGAAAATAATGTCAATTTTCATAACATTTCAAGATACATTCAAATGCTCCTCACAGCGGATCTTCCATTTGAATATGGCGTCGATTGTTCACGAAATTTTGCTTTTCAACTGGTCCAAGGACCAGTTAACGTTTGCCCAGTTAAAAAGCAGACCAGTTAGGGAACGATTACTGTATTATGTACCAGAGTAACCACAAAGAGGCGCCTGCGCCCACCTCAAATGATTGCCTACAAGTATTGTGTAACTTGAGGGGTTGTTCTGGTGTGTAAGGGGGAATAAAGAGACGAACGACTATCATTCAGCTCAATAATTTAAAACAACTACAATAACCGGTGCGAAAACGGGTTGCTATCTGTAGAGTTCAGAGATATGAGCAATAATAAGAGAGGGAGAGGATTAGGGAATCGGAGAGCCGAGGTTGATGTCGAGAGAAGATGCGTGGAGTAGTTAGTCGAGTTTGAACAGCACGTGAAGTCGGTTGAAAAATAAACAAGTGGAATAAAAATATATTTGTGAGTTGTACTTCAGAAATTTCGGAGAAACCCTCTTAAGGTACATGGTAAGATACTACACTATCCAAAATAGCAACGATAGAAGTTGAGGAAATACCAACGTTCATAGCAACCCACTGGTGGTGATGCTTTAATACAAACAAGAAAGCACAGTCCGGTTGTTCCACTGCAATCGAATTCCGCCCTTGCAAAAATATGCACCTGGCGAAAGCATAAAGAAATTTAATTTGAAACTCGTGTTTTTGCATTTTATACGATTTCAGATACACATGATGCATCCTTTGATTGATATTTTATACGATTCTAATTTGATACGAATATATATGCGACCTAGCCTGTGTAAAAGTTATACGATTTAACCTTATAAACTGCGGCCCAATCTCGGAGAAAACCATCAGCAGGTACGGCGCGTTATGCGCATGTCAGTCGTTGTGTTGCGCCAGACCAGTGACTATTGTGAAGAAGTGAAAGACTGGCGAGAGCGTATATATACGCCTTTCGTATAGTATAGTCTTTCAATATAAGACTAGAGAGAGCGTGTATATACGCCTTTCGTAGTGGAAAGGTTAATGTTTGCTGTGTATATCACCTTCATTTTGCATGTATATGCCAGTTGACGTATCATATACCACCCAAAATATGGGATATATGATGCCGTATATACGATTTAATGTTTGCTGGGGTGTCTATAATATTACTATTATGTATTTTAGGCGTTATGGGTATTTATTCAAAGAAAAATATGTAAGCAAACGAAAAAAGTCCAGATTTTTTTTTTCAACTTTATGTAATTTTAAATGCCAGCCTCATCAAAACAAAGTTATGATTTACGGTCTGTGAGACTGTATGCGCAAGTATACGGGGTTAAAATTGATGATTTTAGTTAGAACGAGAATATCGTGAAGGCCGATTATATATTTTTGTTTTTTTTTGTGTTATACTTAGAAATTCTCGGAGTTAAATTTGTTTGAAATGAGTGTGAGGTAGCTCAACCCTTTTGTTGATAAATGCGGAGAACCCAGGATGAACAAATTTCATTTATTGTTAATACCAGAGGTATTACTAAAATGTCAAATCCCTCATATTGCCAGTGTACCCAATATTGCTGCGGTTCACTGACATTTTGGTTCTGTCAATTACTGTTGTTTACAACTCGGTCCGGTCGAATAGTGGCTAACTTTAAACTCCATGTTAAATGTGAACACCTTCATGTGAATCCGAAATATGAAAATCTCTCATGCAGTTAGAAATAAAGCAGCGCATTTTTAGATTTCAATCCTCGCAAATGATATGTTGGTAAACAAATGACGCCATATTGATTTTGATTTTGGGTAGCCTATATTCAATTGATGTATAACCCCTGGTTAATACAAATATATTTTCAAGAATATTTTTTCACGTATCACGTGGACCCTTCACCGTGAACAAGTGTGGATATTTTCAAATCTTCTATTCACTCCAGTAATCCCATTAAAATTATCCTTCCACGTCGTTAAGATTTCCTCCAGTTTCTCCATATTTGAAATTGTACGAAGCGGTTATTGCGAACAAAAATGTTGAAAAGTTACATTACAATCGGTGTATGTCTCAACACCCCTGGTTAAAAAGCCTTTCTGAAGGGTTCTACAAATTTTTGTCAAGTGTCAACTCAGCTTGCTTTCAATTCCAAACCGATGCAACAGAAATCGATTTGCTCGTAAATACACTACAATTGAAGTGAAATAGTGAACTCTAATGTTTATATTTGTTCGCTACCATGGAAAATAACTCTGGGGTGAGAATTGTGTATATAGTGGCGTATACGCCTATGTGTTTTGGTATTTCTATCGAATTTACTAACAAAAGGTTATGTTTGTATTACACTTTACAACCACAGCAGAACCAAAATTCGAATGCATCACCGGTGTCAATGTTGCCACCTCCGCCACCCCCTCCTGGGATGTTGATGGGTGGACCACCGGGTATCCCGCCAAATTGGCAACCAGGTGGACCTCCGTTGATGGGAGCACCTGGAGGGCCACCACCGTCCCTAATGGGTGCCCCGGGAGGGCCACCTCCATCACTGATGGGACCCCCGTCTGGTCCGTTGCTAGATGATCAGAGTAAGAGTCTACCGCCTCTGATGTCGCTAACTGTGGGAAACCCAGATCAGGACCAGGCAAACAAAAAACCATCGGAATTGATCCTCCCGAAAGCGCTGGAAGATGTTCTCGCAATGAAAACCGTTCGCGCTAAGGAATTGGGTGCTGAAGAAGTGCTGGCTGCTGTTGGAGCAGTCGTTCCTCCGGCTGCCTCAGCACCAGCAACGCCAGCGGGAGTTATGAGCTCATATCTCGATATGGACGGAGATTCGGATGATGACAACGTGGATGGGATGGCCCCCCACCCGCCAATCATCTCCAAAGCCGAGGGTAGGTTGGATCGTAACCGCAGGAGGAAGCAGCGCAAAAAGGAGAACAGAAAAGCTAGACGAGAACAAAGTGCCCTGGTGCTGCTACAAAGAGAGAAAGATAAGGAAGGGCTGAAGGGACAGCCGGCCAATGAGGGAGAGTCTTCACCAGAGAAACAATCCGGGAAGGTAATGCAAATTTTTACATTGTGTATCATTGTATTTTCAATGTTTTGTAATCCGAAATTACAGGATAGTAAAGATCGAAAGGATGAGAAAAATGAAGAGGAGTTGCCCAATGAAAATGGCGATGGAAAAGGTAGCAAAGATGCAAAAAAGGATAAGGATAAAGAGAAGACTAAATCCAAGGAAAAAAGTAAGGACAAAACAAACAAAAAAGATAAGGAGAGCAAGAAGGACAAAGAAAAGAACAGTTCGCTGATCGAGGACGAGTTGGACAAAGTTGAGATTGAATACGTACCCGAGAAAGTAACAATCGCGGACTTGGCGCCAATGTATCGTCAGTTTTATCGAGTGTTTGAAATATTCAAACTAGAAACAAAGGCAAAAGAGGCTGCTAAATCTGAAACCACGGAAAGTGAAAAAGCCGCTGCTACTAAAAAGGCTAACGAGAAGGACGATGATGATGACGACGATGATGGGATGGATCTGGATGATAAGGACGATAAGGAGAAGATTTCGAAGCGGAAGATGAAGAAATTGACCCGGTTGAGTGTTGCCGAGCTGAAGCAGCTGGTGGCACGGCCGGATGTTGTGGAAATGCATGACGTAACGGCTCGCGACCCGAAACTGCTGATTCAGTTGAAGAGTCATCGGAACACGGTACAAGTTCCAAGGCATTGGTGCTTCAAGCGGAAGTATCTTCAAGGTAAGAGAGGTATCGAAAAGCCTCCGTTTGAGCTACCAGCTTTCATCAAGAAAACTGGTATCATGGAAATGCGTGCCTCGCTGCAAGAGAAGGACGAGGCCAAGACTCTGAAGGCAAAGATGCGAGAACGCGCGCGACCGAAGATGGGCAAAATCGATATCGATTATCAAAAGCTACATGATGCCTTTTTCAAGTTAGTATAATATAAATAGGGTAGATAGGGGCAATATGGTCCCCCAAAGAACGAAACGTCCTAAATCATGTAGGAACAGTTTTAAATTATGCTACATGTTAAAACCTCACGATTTGAAACCTTATTGATCGATGTACATGGTATGAATATGCTTTAAAAAAGATTATGTGGAAAATTTACACTTTTAAAAAAGTGTTCCATTTCCGTCGATCGTAAGAACTACGGGGCAATATGACCATGTTAGTTGATTCAATCTTTTAATCATGTTATCGCTAGGAAATAACGTAACAAGTTCATAAAAGGAAAGTTTAATCTATTTTGCAACTACAGTGGAACCCCGCGGTGCGGATTATGCGCGACAGCGAGTTCCATAGTAAATCCATAGGCCTTTCCGGGTGATAGTTTCATTCACTTTTGTTTTGGTCATGGCTTTCACATTATCTGACCACTGATGTACACGACCTTGTAGATGGATAATTTAATTATTTTGTATTGAAAAACATAGTTTTCATGCTGAAATATCTTTTTTCGTGTTTCGCACTCATTTTAGTCCTTTATTGCGTTATCCGCGATTTTCGTGATTCGCGATGAGCCAGCCAGACTATTCCGCAGATAACCGGGGTTCTACTGTATCTCGTATATTTCATTGGTTTTGATCCAGGATCAGAGAATATCTTTGAAGTCAGTGGCATTGATAGCATTGGTTCCATCCATCGTTGTCCGTAGAAGAGCTGGATTGTGTCCCACAGTAGCAACATAGGGTGTCTGTGGAAGATTTTATAATCGTTATTCCGTGCTCAGCACCCAGCACTCATTTGTCTTTTTCCCGCATTGCTAGGATTTTGGAATTTTTGGTCTGCACCTGTTGAATGAAGATAATAATTTTTAGTTTACTTCTTTCTCCATGATTCCACATCTAGCTATTTCCAACTATGTTTACAAATTTTGACAACTATATTTACAGGTTATGTTGAAAAAATACTTGGTCATATTGCCCCAAGCAGGTATGCTCATTCCGTCTCGTACATTTACGCTCAATAAAAATTTGCTGATCTTTTACATGAAACGGCAGAGCAGCGCAATAAATCAGTGGAAATGTTCAAAAAAATACCAGTACGAATTCATATTAAGAGCAATATCATATATTTTAGTATGAAGCGTACAGGGTTTTTTTTTTGCTTTTCTCATATGGGTTTCGTGTAGGATTGGGCGATCTTTATAGAAAGATCGATCTTGTCGAATCGATTTTCCGAACGGCCTAGGGATCGATCCACTGAATAAATCGATACCAAAGAATCCTCTTTGTTAAAAATTAAAAGCTTTTTTTCGATTTATCTGCTTATTCTATAAGAATGTCGTCTTTTCTTTCAACATGGTATACCAATTTCGTATTTTTATTCAAACATCGAAAGGATTCTGTTTTGTTCCTCAGCATGAATGCCACAGCCACAGGGCGTTCGTCTTGTACCGTCTGATTAGATTAATTGGAAAAGCATTATAAGAAATTCAACTCAGCTGACAATGATCACATAAGAGCCAATCGTGCCATATACGACGCCAGTTCTAAAAACAACATTTCACCTGTAATTGATGTCAACATGATCCTACAGTGACTCAAACTCGTAATCGTACTCCACCATGCAGAACTATTTCCCTTCTTTTGAAAGTCGAAAACAACCTTTCGGAACATTGTATTTAGATAATTGTAGATTATAGTGTCATATGAGAGTTGAAAGTTTTACCTTCTGTTTTCAGAATAATGGTTTTTATTTCTCTAAAAATGACGAATGTATGTACTAGTGTATGAAAATTGACTCAAACTCATAATCGTACGCTGCTTGAAATCTCTGCTCGATTTCGAAGGCGTTGGCCAATTTCCGAATTCCATCATCAGTATGGTATCCCTTGTTCATTGCAACTATTTTCGGTTCTCTTTGGCCTTATCTACGAGTTTTTGGTGTATTCGGAACAAATATTTATAATTTTTTTCATTAAGTGGTTTTTAAAAATCGTTATTTTTAGAAATTTAATGGTTTTTAAATTTCTTACACAGATAACATCCTCAATTTTTTTACTGGGATTGATGTCGGAAGATTGTAGATGAATATCAATAACTTTTGAGCAACTGTCCTGAGCTCTGGGTCATTGTCTTGGCAAAACTTGTATCCTCGATTCCATCCCATTTTGTTGACACTTTGCTTTATATTTTTCTTCAGGATGTTCAAGTAAACATTCTGATCCAATACACCATCGATAAAAATCAAATTGAGTAAACAAAAAGTTTGTAATGTGCCTAGGAAGGGCAACTTGAATGCCCGAGCACAGGGAGACAAACAGTATCTCAGCAAAAAAAATCAGTAACTCCAATTTGATTATTCCAAACAGCATGAAACACATCAATGTCTTACTGGTAAGATGTTATTTCCGTAGATGGGTCCTTATTTCATATTTTTGGCTCCGATGGTTATCGTTTCGTATGGAGGAAGCCAACGATGAATTAAACGTAACAAAAATCTGAAAGTAACGTTTAAACATGGTGGTGGTGGAGGCAAGGTATAAGGGTGCATGTATGAGCAATTTGTTTTTCATCGATGGTGTATTGGATCAGAAAGTTAACTTGAACATCCTGAATGAAAATATAAAGCAAAGTGTAAACAAAATGAGATATGGAATCGAGGTTACAAGTTTTGCCAAGACAATGTCGCAAAGCTCAAGACCTATAAAGTTCCCACATGGTTACATTAAAGTTACTCAAAAGTTATTGACATTCCTCTACAGTCTTCCGACATCAATCCCAGTAAAAAAAACTGAGGAAGTTAATTTCTGAAAAAAAAACGATTTTAAAAACCACTTAATGAAAAAATGGATAAATATTTATTCCGTACACAAAAAAAACTCGTAGATAAGGCCAAAGAGAGCTAAAAATAGTTACAATGAACATACTAATGATGTAATTAGGAAATTGGCCAACGCCTTCGAAATCGAGTGGAGATTTCAACCAGCGTACGATTATGAGTTTGAGTCAATTTTCATACATTAGCACATACATTCGTAATTTTTAGAGAAATAAAAACCATCATTCTGAAAACAGATAGCAAAACTTTCAACTCTCATATGACACTATAGCTTTATCTAAATAGAATGTTCCGAAAGGTAGTTTGCGACTTTCAAAAGAAGGGAAAAGAGATCTGAATGGTGGAGTACGATTACGAGTTTGAGTCGCTGTATGATCCTATGTGCAACTGGTTACAGTACATCCCCTCAGTAGCTGCCGCTAGCTCTGTCTCTGTCAGCATTTGTACCGAAATTAATCGTAGAAGAAGCGAAGCGATTATGTTTGAAAAAATGTTACTTTTGATGAGATAAATGTTTCGATGTTTTTGTTTTCGTACAGAAAAACAAATCTAGTGTTTCTAAGATCGAAATAAAAAAATCGATTTAGGACTACGCAATCTTTTTTTTAAATTTGTTGGTTTATCATTTCGGATATCATTCGCGAATACGTCGAAATTTCATAAATAACTCTTTAGTAAAAAGTTCCGGAGGCCCCGAAAAGGTTTAAGGCTTGCGTGATTTTTGCATTTCGAGAAGCAACGATTCTTTCTTGCCTTTACGAGAACAATACACTTATTGGTCGTATGTTGCAATTTTTTCTCTTTATATCAATGCAGGCATGGAACTGAGTATTTAATGAGAAGCATCTTCCGTACATCGCCATTCAACAAGCATCAAACACGCGGCTAACAGATGCACACAGTTACAGCGATAAAAATGAAACATCAGAACAGAGCCTATGCGCACGAGAGCAAATACTCATGGCAACTAAAAGTATCGAAGGTGTGCTATGCTATGCTATGTACAGGAAATGAAGTTCTAAGTTTCGTGCAACGTAAACAAGCAACACACACAAAGCCAAAAACTGATGGCTAGAAGCGACCTGTAATCATTTGCACTCTTCTCTTTTTTTTTTTGCAAGCTTTGCCATGGCTCGGATGGTTGTGTTAATTGCAATGCCAGATGCACTTCAAGTGAAATATTTGCTAGCGTTCAAAGCTCGAGGGGAAACATAAAACAAAAAACGAGCAGAATAAGCGACCTTTGACCACAGAAAGATTCTGATGATTTTCCTCAGAAGACATACAATACTTATACGCTAGCGACAGCTCACTTACTATGCAAGGGTGGAGTTTACTTCGCATATATTCTCTTTTCGCTATCCCCCTTCGTTGTTTCTATTCTAGCGGCTGCATAAGTAGCCCATTATTGACAGCTCTGTTCGGGAAAGCACACAAATGGACAGAAAAAAAAGAATGGGGAAATGGGAATGATTCCAATTTTCATTAATTTAAACCATATACAGACTATGGGATTGTAATGTATAGCATATCAAACAAATCTTAGAAAATTTCCGATTCGATTGGTATGCAAATCGTTAAAATCCGTTCGCAGCAAAAATAGTTATTAACGTTAACTTTATTTCATAAAAACGTGACCTGTTTTCTGATTTTTCACCCTTAATGTAAGACGTAGTCCTACGTCAAAATCGGAATGGAAAAGATCGATCTTCTAAGAATCGATCCGAGATCGCCCAATCCTAGTTTCGTGATAATCAGTCAGTGTGAGATTTCTTTCAATATCTTTATAAAACAATTGAATTTGAATACGGTTTTCACGGAGATACTTAATAAAAGTATTTCTAAAACGATTGTTGGAAAATAAGTGTTATTGGTTCAATAACAAGTCCGAACGAAGGGTGGCCCGTTCCGTTCCTCCTGGTCATATTGCCCCTATCTACCCTACTTATTTATAGTATAATCGTGACAACTGTCTTTATTCCACAGATGGCAAACAAAGCCTCGCATGACCATCCATGGCGATTTGTATTACGAGGGTAAAGAATTCGAAACTCGGCTGAAGGAAAAGAAACCCGGGGACTTATCTGAGGAACTGAGAGTGGCTCTTGGTATGCCGATTGGGCCCGCCTGTCACAAAATTCCTCCGCCGTGGTTGATTGCCCAGCAACGTTATGGACCACCACCCAGCTACCCCAATCTGAGGATTCCCGGCTTGAATGCTCCAATTCCGGAAGGGTGTTCATTTGGTTATCACGCTGGCGGTTGGGGTAAACCACCTGTGGACGAAAATGGCAAACCTTTGTATGGTGATGTGTTCGGAATGAGCGCAACCGAGCTAGATGTAAGTTTTTAATCGTCAATTGAAAAACTAGATAAACTATATTCCTTTGTTTTTAGAATGGCCTTGGAGAGGAAGACATCGATCGTACGCAGTGGGGTGAGCTCGAATCGGAATCGGAAGAATCATCCGAGGAAGAGGAAGAAGATGGCGAGGATCTGGGTGCTCCTGCGGATGAGAGTGGACTGATCACACCGGCGGAGGGTTTGGTTACGCCTTCCGGTCTGACGAGTGGTGTACCGGCGGGTATGGAAACACCGGACACGATCGAACTGCGCAAAAAGAAGATCGAAAGCGAGATGGAGGACAATGAGACTCCAGTTTTGTACCAAGTGCTGCAGGAAAAGCGCAACGAACGCATCGGTGCATCGATGATGGGATCTACCCACGTGTACGATTTAGCAGCGGCAACTGCTGCTGGTGCCACTGGAGGTCCACGAGGCGCTCGCGGAGGAGCAATCGATCGCGAAGGTATGGTTGAGCTGGCACTGGATCCATCCGAGCTGGATATGGACAACGATGCGATGGCACAGCGCTACGAGCAGCAGATGCGCGAACAGCAGAGTCACTTGCAGAAAGAGGATCTCTCCGATATGTTGGCCGAGCACGTGGCAAGACAGAAATCGAAGCGGAAACGACAGCAGACGGACACAACTAGCAAGCAGACTAAGAAGTACAAGGAGTTCAAGTTCTAGATGATCGTCTGGAAGAGGAGCATCAATTAAAATATCACATATATTACTCACTATAAGCTATCGCAATAAAAATCGAGAATTTTTCATTTGAGGCCCAAATAATTTTCACCCTTATTCCGGAACACGATCAAATTTGAAATTAGCACGATTCATCCGATTCATCCGATTCAAACCCAATCGATATATGCAAAAGTGGCAACATTGCCTTGAGGTGAAACAAAATTGTGTCTGATAATGATTTTATGAAGGCCAACTGGTAACTTCCAGAAATAGTTATATGGGTCTTCCCCAAGGCTCATGTATAAGTTCTTTATAATTTTTATGTGAAAGATATTGACAGTTGTTTTGTTCTGTGAAGGGTCCACAAGCCGAAAACTTGCATAGACCATTGCAAAAATACTTAGACAACTTGTCTTCTTTGGCAAGGAATTTAGAAATTGAATTCTCGCCGCAGAAAACGAAATTGGTAGTGTTTACTCGAAAGCGGCTTCCAGCCCAATTGAAATTTAAGCTTTTGGGCAGAATCATTATCCAATCACCTTCAAATACCTTGTTTGATTCAAAAGACACTTGGAATACTCACATTATGTATTTGAAGCAAAAGTTTCAAAATAGGGTCAACTTTCTCCGCTCGATTTGTGGCATGTGGTGAAGAGCTCATCCGGAAGATCTCATAACGCTTTATAAAACAACGTTTCTATCTATTCTGGAGTATGGCTTTTTCTGCTTTCTCTCAGCAGCTCAGGACACTGGAAGTCTTGGGCCGTGGTTACATTCACTCATACCAAATGTGTCTTTGAGAGGGTGAGTCAAAGGTTTGGACGTAAGTCGTGACTTCACTCGCGTAATGAGTAGACTTATGTTCAACCACTATTCGCTAGATGTGCATCACCACAGAATAAATCTTGTCCAAAGCAATGTCTGTCGGTGTGGAAATTGTTATGATGACATCGATCACGCAGTTTGGCAATGTACGGATAATTACACAGCCAGAGTACCTTTTGGATACAGAGCCGAATGACCCTTGGGTTAAAGTCTCCTCGAAAACAAGGACAGAACAGAACTTTTTGGATACCCTTGAGGCTCAAGAAAGACAACCCTATGTTCCTATCAGAGATGTGTTGAGGACTCGCGACATCTGCTATATGCAGTCGATCTATGTGTTTGTAAAAGAGTCTAATATAAAAATGTCTCAGATAAAAATGTAATGCTTTTGTGTTCTTCCTTTTCGTTATTAGTTTGTTTGACTTGTCCCCTCATCCTCGCCCACCCTCGACAGTCAGTCGAACACCAGATGCTATCACTGGTCATTATGCACTACACATAATGACTAAACAATATAATTATATTGTTTAGACAATTTTGAACGTTTTGAATTTGTTAAAAAAACTTCATCAGGTCATACATTGAAAATAATAAAAACAACAACAAAAAGCAAAAAAAAAAACTGTTGACATTAAGATATCCGTTCATATAAAACTTCGTCAAAAGTCAAAATCTTTGTCAATAAAAAAAAAACTTTTGGCTGTTAGCAAAATACAGCCTTAACGTGTGAAATAAAGTTTCTCTTAAGTTCTGCTAGTGTTGTACGTTTAATATGTGTTTGCATCGAGTCGAAAACATTACTCCTTTAATATATAGCGAATTTTGTGAAGCACATGTTAAGAAATGTGGTGTTCTTATTTCATCCGCGTTTCTAGTATTATATCTATGAAAGTCACTTCCTCCTTCAACTCGATCACACAAATATCGAGGCAGCAAACTGTTAAATGAACACCATAGTTGAATAAACAATGCAAAGCGTCCAGCATCAAATATGAGGAAGTGAACCCGTTGCATTGTAAAATCAAACGCATTATTTTATTCTGCAAGCGCTGTAATCTCGATATTTGTGTTTCATTGGCCAAAAACAAAATGGAAGAGCAAAAGTCCAGATGAGGAGAGATGATTGATTTGTATAGCTGTATTTTACTGCAAATAGTTAAATCGTTTCTTAGTTGACACGCGATTCCATAGTTCTTGGCAATTTTCTTGATGACATTGTCAATGTGAGTACTGAACTTAATTTTATCATCAATAATCACGCCAAGATATTTAATCTCCCGAACGCGATCAATGGTCTCATCTTCAATTACAATCGAGACGTTTTCATTTATTCGATTTGGCGTGATTACTATATCGTTCAAAAATAAGTTTCAGTGCCTCAGAAACCGGTTAAGAACAAAAGGCAAGGTTTATTGAAAGTGTTCTTCATCCACGATAACTCGCGGCCCCATTCTGCTCGCGTAACTCAATTAAAAAAAATGGACTGTGTTCGAGCAACCTCCTTGCTCCCCAAACCTCGCCGACTATCACTTATTTCTGGTGATTAAACAGGTGTTCGGCGGTCAACGTTTCGATAACACTAGAGAAATTCGTGACGCAGTTACTTCGTACTTAAAAAAGTTGGACGCTACGCACCTCGCGCTCGGAATAGAAAAACACGTGCCACGCTATGAAAAAGGCCTCGAACGTTATGCGATTATGTATTATGTAGAAAATAAAACATGGATTACGAAAATCACCTAGTTTTTTTCCTAACTTGCACTGAAACTTATTTTTTGAACGACCCTCGTATTTTGTTTTACTTATGTTCAATTTCAATTGCTTATACTTCAACTCAGTGTTGCTAATGGTCACCATCGTATGACTGTTCATGGAGACGTATGTGCTGTGTCATTAATGAACATCATAAAATGAACAGTCAAACAACCGTCGAACTAAAAATGTCATGACATTTCGGCTTTTTTTCGTCCTATACATTAGATATCCATCGCCCCGTAATTAAACAACAGTGTTCACGGGGAACGCTACCGCTGAAAACGTTCATTCAACACATTCGCACTTGATAGGGGAGAATTCGACGGTTGCTTTGATATAGCAATCCGTCTGAATACCATCCATCGTGTATGGATGTGCGGGTGGATGTATATGTGCAGCTACGCTTGAATGCAGAATAAAGGGAGAAAAAGAATGCACACCACTGCAGTTTTAATGTCAAATGACATTAAAACTACAGTCATATTAGCCGGAATTGAGGGATGGTTATGAGCACGAATGGTAGAATGTAAATAGCATATTTTCATCGCTCTTCTGGGTACGGTCGACAGAAAGAGAAAACATATAAACGTTCAATTGATAGTCGTGTTTGCGGCTGTGCGTTTATTTCTGATGTGACTGTTAGAACCGAGCAATGCATTCTTGGTTACATTCGCAATACATATTGAGCCGTAACTCTTGAGCAAGGGCAGTATGTGATGGTTGAGAGAAATGTCGACCGTTTACAACACTGCTTCAACTATCTTAAAGAACGCAAATCTGAATTCAAGTGTAAAACGGCCTCCTATACATTTTTAGCTGGAATGAATAACACAGTATCATCAGCAAAAAGATAAATATCGCATTAACGTAAAACTCGTCGCATGTCATTGAACCTGATCACGAACATCACTGTCACAAACGCTTTCACGTCACTTACACTTCACTTAATCTTTTAGTGTTTATCATCATTGTCACAGACAGTTGCGTGTAAAAATAAACGTTGTGAAGAGAAAGAATTCATTCCAGTTTATAAGAGACATGTCAGTTGCATAATTTCGGGCGTCTGAACGTTATGTAGATAACGAACGTATGTTTTAGAATGACAAGTTTGCGATTCTACCTCGATGATTTCAATGCCAACTATTCGGACTCATTCCATGAATCATTTGCTTGGTGCGTTAGATTGCTGAATCAAACGCTGGTTCAATGATGAGGAGGAATACTAGGTTGCTCTTGAATAATGTAGTTGTTGAACATATGGGAATGTAATTTTTCTCTTTCTATAAATTAATCTAGAGATAAAGCATGACTATCATGAGTTTAACAATCGATTTCTCGCATACTCTTGTACTCAGCTCTGTCTTACTCGTTTGAATAGTGAGAAGTATTTAGTGTAGGTCAACGTTAGAATCATTTTTTAAGAACCGTTCCTACAATTTTGGTGCATAATAATATCTTCTCTATCTCAGAATAAACCCGAATTTGTCCATCTCATGATCAGTATAATCTGAGCTACTCCCATATGGGATTCTGAAGTTTAATCCTCTTATCGTTCCCATTTTCGTGTGATTTGATAAACGGTTTGTGGTTGTGGTTTGATATAATTATTTAAACAGAAACTGGGCAGTAGCGTCGGTCAGAAGCATAATTTTCATATGAAACATCTGATGAGTTTCAAGGAATTTGCCAAAAGCAGAAAATGATTCAGATTTTCTTGAGACGGATATCAAAATTATAGAAAAAGAACTAGAGAATTATTTAAAAATTATTAATTTAAAAGCTTTGCAATGATAGATTCATTTTTTCCTTATTTGAAACTCAAATATTCTGTCATTCAAAGTATGTCTTCAAAACAATATCGCCGAAAATATCTATTACGTAAAAATAAAAGATTAATGGCCTTATTGGTTGTAACTATCGTCCTGATTCGGGTCTTGTCCACCAATTGCGAATGTTTGAATTACAAAAACCAGTTCTGCAATGTTGGAAAAACAATACAGTTATTATTTTACATTCAAAATATCAACAAATCAATATTATACATAATCAATCATATTGATCGTTTTGGGCCACTGGCCTCCATTGCCATTTTATGGGGTTGTAACTCTCTGTCAGTCTAATCCTTAAAATAGAAACAAAAAATGTCTGTTCATTTAGGACAATCGAAATTAGACCTTTCGCCATGTTTCAATCGGTCTACGGGAGCTACATAATTAGTCCTCTATTACATCCCATAGTGCATTTATCGAATCCTACAAATTTACGTTCTCTGGAAACGTCAAGATTTCGTTCTAAAAATTCCACCAAGCGGGTAAATTGCTGTTTTTTATCTTTTCTTTCTTAAAGAGCAAGACAAGATTCAAAATGTTAGCAAAAAAGCTAAATAAATCCGAAATTAAACTTACTCCATTCCGCGTGACTAGCTTTCACCATCTAAAACACAAGTGACAAATATACTTGTTTTTACCCGTGACGTGACAGTATCGTGATATTCATAATAACACCGAGTTCATCAAAGTTGTCACGACGGATGAACTCTTCCGGATTCTACACACACGGTGGCAGCCGTAATAACGTTGTATACAATTCACTTCGTTTTCACCGTGAAGTGACGTTCGTGATCAGGCCCATTGATGTACATAATAAATAAAAGGGGCCCTAATACACTTCCCTGAGGTACTCCAAGATTATTCCCTACGGGACTGGGAATTGAATCATTTAGATCCAAGAAAACAGCAACAATCGTGTCTTTACCTTCTAGTTTTTCGTTCCATTTTGCTAACACCAAGTTCAATGCGGTTTCACAGGAATGGCCTTCCCAATATCCGGATTGTTCTGGTATTAGCAAAGAATTACGATTCAAATATTCCAACAGCTGGCCTTCAACAACAAGTTCCAAGAAAGAAATCGATTTTTTATTTCTTCCCGATATTTTTGTCCGCTTCGTCTACACATATCGAATTAAAAATATGTTCGTAAAATATTCCTGAAGGTTTAAGCTTCAAAATGGTGTTTCGAAAGTTTGTTTCCGACCTTTATAGGTAGTGAAAAAAGATTGGCTGTTCTACCGTACACTATTTCGAGTTTGAGTCACTGTATGTGGTACGCATGTGAATATGTGGAAGACAGTGCTAAATTAGAGTCAGAAGGCGTGAAATCCTTAATTTACGACCACTTTCTATTTCTCACGGCACGGTATTGAATTAAAGAGACTTTAAACTCAGAGAGTTCATTTCTCAACGCAATTTCAAATGTACAGATAGAGAAAAGTGGCTTATAGTGATTATAGTGCCTTCAATAGCCGGAATGTATTTCTATTTGAACAATATTTGATACTTATATTGTTTGGGAATTTTCGAGACAATCACTCGTCCGTCGTAGCTTAGTGACGCAAACAGCCACGGATCTGCGGTGCTCCATTCCACACAATACACGGAGTCCTCGTGCTGATCGAACGTCTGCAGGAGTCCGTCCGCTAAATGTTCCTTGCTATTCGTATTCTCCTCTCCACCTTCGAGCGTTTCCGAGCTGACACTGCTGGCGCATGTTAGCAGAACCTTTCCATCGCTACTGCTCGAGAGTAACAGCTGATCGTGGTAGGTATTGAAGCGGACATTCCAAATCCAGTGGTGATGATCACTTCTGGCAAAAATATGTTCCTTTGTGTTGCGAAAATCCCATATTTTCATAACACCGTCGTCTCCGCCGGTCACTATGTGACACTGTTTGTTCGGATTACAGTCCAAATCTCGCACCAGCTGGTTGTGCGCATCCTCAATTACCCACGCACAATGATTCGGGTCCCTCACATCGTACGATCGGATGCTGCAATCGAACAATGTTATGAACTGATTCCCATGGTTGAAGTGCGACCATCGGCCACCCGAGAACTTCGGTGCATTTTTCGCATTTATTTCAGCCACCAGTTTGGTGGATGATTCGGTTCGGTTGAAAAGAAGTACCTTGCCATCAATCACCGTACTTAGAAGAGCCGCGTCCGTTGGGTGGAACTCTGTTGTTCGGATTTCGCTACCGTATCCCTCTGTGTTGAGAACATCTACGTCAGCAAATTGCAGGAATTCCCGATCGTCCTCTGGCGATTCCAACTGCTCTGGCAGTTTGAGTATCGCCGTCTGCATCACAGTTTGGATGCCTTTAAGCACACTGTAGCAAGATGCTAGAATACGCCTGTCGTGGGGACTGGCATTCAGCTTCCATACCTCCCCCAGGGGATGAGAAAATACTTTTGTTTTAAGGGTGAAAGATTCTTCGTTGATATCAACCACATGCAGCTGGTTGTTGGGTTTGAGAGATTGCGTGGCCACGAAGAATCGTACATCGGTGCTCTCTGCTTGCTGAGAGGCCAAAGCACGAGCCTGTTGGAGTGAACGTGGACAAGTAAGATTGTCGTTTCATCGTAGGATAAGCACTATACTATACCTGAAATTCCAATCCGTACACTAAAGAGTCGTTGTCATCCATGGTTTTCATTCAATAATTCAGAGTAAATTATTGAAGAGAACTATCATTATTTCATATGAAATACTAGCTGATAGTCAACGCATTTTAGTATTACTCCAAATCGGTTGATTTTTTTTCAGATTCAATGGTGTTTACACGAGTGACGTCACTGCTTAACTTATGTTTGCCCTTCAGTATTTTCACTCAGAATACACACTCATATCATATACTTATGATCTATATGCAAACCCACCCAGCAAACATTGAAATCCTAAGTTTGTATATATTAAAATCGCATGATACCAAAACAATCCATCCTCCTGGATTGTCGCAGCAAATATTAAATCGAATAACTTGCATTTATAAGTCGTATATAAAGTGGAAGCAAATTACCATCATATATTGGGTTGGGGAAAAAGAAATGTCGTATTTCTCCTCTTATAAAACTTACCCTCATTATTTGCAAAAAAAAATCAGACAGCCAGTTTTCGCAAGCATTTTTTGAGGCCAACTTATTATCACCAAGAGCGTTTTGCATGGATCGGAAGAGATGATAATCACTTGGAGCCATTTCCGGACTATACGGAGGGTGCAATAGGACATCCCATCCGAGCTCCCGTAGCTTCTGGCGGGTCATCAAAGATGTGTGAGGCCGAGCGTTGTCCTGGTGGAACACAACACCATTCCTATTGATCATTTCTGGCCGCTTCGCCTGCTGGTCAAATGCCTGCCTCAAACGGTCAAGCTGCTCACAGTAGAGAACCGAGTTGAGGGTCCGGCCATCACCAGTCACTATCTTCTTCAAAAATAAGTCGAGTTCGTTCCGTTTCAGCAGTGCATCGCAGGCGTTGATTCGGTCTAGAAGATTTTTTTGCGTCAACTCGTGTGGCACCCATACATCCAGCTTTTTTTGGAATCCAATCTTCTGAAAATGGTTGGATGATTTCAACGATTTTGTCGGTTTCCACGACGATTGGCCTACCAGGACGGGGTGTGTCTTTGACAGCCACTACACCAGAACGAAATCGATCAAACCAACGCTGTGCTGTGCGAATCGTATAATCGGGTAGAGATGGGCGAGCGCTCACGAGCCGGTTCAGCAGAACGAGCGTACGATCCACGGTTCTTTACAAATGAACCGCTGTTCAAAAAAGAGCCGCTTTCCAAAAGAGTCTCGGCTCAAAAAGAGCAGCTTTTTGGAAAGAGTCTCGGCTCAAAAAAGAGCCGCGTAAAAAATCCGTTGTCATACGTAGCAACAACACACGATCACCATTGATCACGAAATCTTCCTGTGAGTTCGCTACCATTTCTTGAATTGGGTACGCAAGTAAACCCTTCACCACCAATGTATTTACAAACCGTTAGGTGATTGTAGTATCTAGACGGCGTCAGCCGCTGTAAACTAATAAATTACTTCCGAGTATAAACTATTAAATATAAACGACGTCAGCCTCTACGATACATCAAATGATTGCCTTATATACACTGCATCCTTCGCCAACGGATTAACTCCAATACATTTCGATTGGGGGAATTCTGGGCAGTTTGGGAGATTCATCTCTTTCTCAATGACGTCTACTCCGTTATCGCGATACCTATGTGATGCGTTCTTAGTGCAGTCTTCCGGCAACAGCTGCAGATTCCCCGCCAAAACATCGGTTTACCGGCAAAGTTGCCCGCAAAAAATAAATGTATATTTTTGGGATCATCTTCCCGACTCCTGACTACATAAAACTTCTGTCCCGGAAGCTGAACGCATGCACTGAATTTTGTCAACACCTGGTTATAATGCGTCCGGGCCCGAGTTTTTGCTGTAATGCTTTGATTCCCGGTTCTGTTCGATTTCTTAAGAGCTTGAAGAAACCTTCCAGAATGTGTATATCCAAATTGTTACAGCATCGAGTTTGTTGGCAACATCCACGTTCGAAAGTCTTGGATTCGCTTTAATACTCTATTATACCAACCTATACCAACATACCGTTTATTACTAAAGTTTTTTACTCCTAAACTCGGCTCTGTTGCGGACATGACTGAGTATTGGCTTGTCATTTGACATTGCAATTTTTTGAACTTATATCTGTAAATAAAATCAGTTCGTTGTTTTTTTTTGTTTGCCTAACTGATTTCAATGCTGAAAAAAATAACTAAATTATCTTTTACATAACTCGTCTTGCTCAAATCTCTGTAGGGGAAGGAGGCGTCATCATCATCATCATTACAGTGTTGTCAGTTCAAGATCATTCCCCGACTGAAGAATAGCAGTTTCGAGATGATCAACCGTTGAAAATGCACGATTATCAGATAAATCCGGCGAACCATCATTCCCCACAGGTTCTCAATGGGGAGACCATGCCGATCAATCCGTAACGTCTTCTGTGCATCATTGATAGCAAACCGGGTTCAAGAACTTCACTGTATACGGAACTACTAATTTTGTATGAAACAAATTGGAGTTCTAATTTTCCGGAGTCACAAAATACTCCATTAGATCATGACAGCTCTCCTTCTAAATTCCTCTCGCGCAAATCTCGTCAATAGCCGTTAAATCCAAGTTGATTTTTTTTAATTGAGGAAATCTCCTGTGACAATTTCAGTAGAATTTATGTTAAATGGTTTGAACACATAAAAATCAAAAAGCAACCAAGAAGTAGCACAATGTTAAAGAACTTTGTCACACCTTTTTTCCAATCTTGAGACATGTTCCGGTGTGCGAACTCTAACCTTGCTTCTTTGTTTCGAGGTAGTAAATGTAGTGCATTAACCATTTTTGATCATACAATGTTTTGGGAACGTTTCAGTGGCCGCCAAACCGTCTGAACAGAAGCGCCAAACTTTGCTCGATTTCTCGATCAACTCATCGTTGTGCTCGATGCTTATTTAACAATATGACACTCATCTCTCTCTGGCAGTTTCTTTTTTGGCCCATATCTTTTCTTAGCAATATTTATTTTACTCAATGAAAACTACATCAAACCAAAACTTATCATTCCCACATAAACGGAAAATACAAATATGTTTTAACACCAATAATCACAACACGAACGCATTTAATTTTGACGTAGGACTACGTTTTTCATTTCTATACCGGGGTGTAAAATCAAAGTTTCGCCGGAGATCGAGATTTTGAGCGTTAATAGCTCCTAAACAACTGAACGAAATGGTATGATAAACACTTGATTCGAAAGATGAAATGTCTACGCGTTATATACTTGTTACTTTTTGATCCAAAAACTTGTTTCAATAGTCTTGAATTGAAAAATACATTCAAGCGAAAGAGTTTATTTTGATGTTTTCTATCCATAAAACACTGCGACCAGATACATTTGGTTTTGTGATTTTTCAATCAAGTGCGATTAACGTAAGACCACATCTTTCGGCAATTTATTAGAGGTGCAATGAATCTTAAGAAGGAATTCCCGCTCTACGCGCACTGGCAAACGATGTTTACTCAACAATTTCTCAAACGAGAAATGGGTGTTGTGAGAAAGGATGAGCGAACGCAAAAATTATGTAGACTGATTTGATGCAACAAATATTTTGTCTATTGGAAATGGAATACAAATCATATCACAATACAAGCAATGTATTATGTATTATACAACTTTTGTGTGATTGCTTCTTTTACTGAATATTGTGCCTCCAACGTTACGCTCTCGTTTTCGAAGTTCTCCAAATATTCATTTATTCATTCATTCCGAATTGATTCAGATGCAACTAAAAACAAATGATCACTAAATCAATAATAGTCCTACATAACCCTTGCAGTTATACCATACTTCCTGTTTTTGTTCAACATATATCCGGTTTTAACCTCGACCCATGGGGTTTGCATTCTACGACTATACTATCTAACTTAACTCTTCATTTTGCATTCAACCTCTCCTTTACCGATAGTATTCTATCCTCGTCGGTTAACACTCTATTTCGAGCTCATTGTGTGGCATTGATGTGGCTTATTTGAATATTCATATCTATCCTTTTACAAATTTTCTAGAACTTGAGCTTGGGTAGACTGTACAATTCGTAGTTGCTCTCCGTGATTGACCTGAACCAACCAAATTGCACAAAGAACACATAGAATGACGCTTGGGACTAGCAAATCATTCTCGTTGTGCAATTTTCGGTGATCCGAGCTTTGAATGGTCAATAACGACGCCGGCCACGTCCTTACAGTCACCAGGGGAAGGGAAGGAATGTTAGTATGATATTCGCCGCCCGAAGGCCAGAAGGGTCGCCTCTATAGCGTGGTTCCCTAGCGTTTATCATGGAAGGAATAGTTGTTAGTGGGAACGGTTAAAAATCAGGATTCACTGCGGTAAGTGATGTGATTCTAAAATTTTAAATTTGAAAATTTTTAAATATTTAAATTTTAGAATTTTTAGATATTTAGCTTTGTAGCTTTAGCTTTTTAGCTTTGTAGAATCCATCTTCACTGCCGTAAAGCTGATTCTCATTCTCCGCTCTCCGCTCCCGCTTCGATTTTCGCTCGGAAAACTGCTCCGCACTATACACGCATACAATCTAGCACTTCGGTGCATTAAGGTGAAGGTGGAAGCTAGCCATTGTAGTAGTATAGGTAAACCCACGTGTAAAAATGGGGTAATAGTGTTTGTGAGAGAAGAGCAAAGCACACGCAAATAGATCAATCCACTTATCAGACTGTGTGGCGCATCATTGACACGAGTCTTGAATACATTTAATCAAAAAATAACAATTCAATACTAAAGTAGAATGTATGAACGATATGTTCCGATGAACAATTGCAAACATAAATATATATAGAAGGTGCATTTGCATATGAAGTAAAATTCTGATTATACGGGAGCGTAACATGAGCAAATTTATAACACATACGAATTGGGGCTCTTTTGGTATTGTTTTCACATATTCACTTTGGAGAGCCATGACCCCTCTCTTCGTTGGCCGTGGCATTTTGATTGAATGTAATACTTTTCCGTTTACTGCTTTTGAAAGCATAGGCAGCCGTGGCAGTGTTCCGAGCTCTGCAATACACTTTTCTTACCCAATGTTAAAGTTTCTAAAACTTACATTATGGACCCATTAAACGTAAAAAAAAATTGATAACGTATTGATATCAACACAATTTTATTCTATTGATTTTCATGACATGATACGCTATGACTCAGAAATTACATTTTATTGAGTGGTTTCTATAGCAATTTCGCTGATGTTGTCTGGCATCAGTGTCGAAAAAATAACGATGCTTTCACCAACACAAACAAAACCATTGCCGAAGATTGAAAGATGAAAATTTAACTTTCAGAGCACTTGCTCGAGTTTTCCGACGTTTTTCACTATACAGTGCGACAGCAGATGAAAATTTAATATCTTGTGAGTAATCGATTAGAATTTGGTTGATATTATTTGATAGGAAGTGTGCGAAAATTATCATTTTCTTCACACTGTTTCGCAAAATTATTGATTTTCTGGCTAGGGGTGAGGGAGGGAGATGAAAGAAATGAGCGCCATTGTGGCAGTCATTTGTGGCTAGCTTCCACCTTCACCTTAAATTTGAAAATTTAAACAAAGGTCAACAAACGAACGGATCCAGGTTTTGCGTTTCAGTGTTGTGTTTCGAAAGCGTTCATTTCTTCAAACCCACAATGCTGAAAATACACTTTCAAACGAGCGCTTCAAACTTTTCACAAAATTACAGTCCTTTTTTTGGCTTCACACTACCGACTCTTCTGGGAAAAAAAGAAAAAGGATCGGAGCGACCAACATCACGTCTGTACTCGTTGACTGCTCTCGCCAGTCTCCTCTATCCTTTTGCAAATTTAACACCACTCCTGTCTCGGTCCACGGTCCGAGTTGAAATTGACGAACATGATTTTTGGTCCTTAGTTCAGCGCATTAATCAATAGGACCGGAACAACGTAATTATTGACGAAGTTAGTAATCACTCTAGTCACGCCAAGTTCCCTTGTACCTACATCTGTCTCATATTCTAACACACCTTTAACCTTCTGAGCACAGTTCAGGTCGAGTCGCTAGCCGGATTTTTGAGGTTTCAAGAACAAGAAAACCTCAGAAATATCCAAATCGGAAAAAAAACGAAAGAAGCAAAGCATCAGTCTTTCAGGTGCATTGGTATGTGGGTGTGGGTGTGAAACCAAATATAAAAAGAGTAGCGACACTCGCGTTGTCATACTCCAATACATAGAATAAAAGGAGAAACCGAGATCCACACAGGTGAGATTGTGGGCCTGATTCTCGAATACACTTCACGGTGGAAACGAAATAAACGGCACGCCATTGAACTACGTTTTACGAGTTAGTGAAGTGTTGAAGATAATGATGAGTTTTCAGGCAGAATGAGCACTTTTCAAATGAAAAATCATTAATGAAAATTAACTTCTTCGTATCAAACTGGTATTCAATGTGAGTGGAAAACTTTGTTTTCTTCATGTGATATAATAATCTCACACAAAAATTTCATCTGAAGATAATTTGATATTATAATGATAAATTTAGTGGGAAACTAATCTCGCATCCAGATGTCGACACCGTACCGTTGTTATCGCGAATGCTTTTCATTCCGTTTCCACCGTGAAGTGAACTTCAAATTTATTAAACGAAGGGCTTCCAAATGTCGAAATCAGTACCGTGCTTCACTGTCTTTCGGAAGGTCAAAATTTGTCCTTGTTCTTGCTCACTTAGCTTTTTCTGCTTACCCATACTAGCAATGTACTGTGAACGGATAGTGATATAATTGATGAATTTCTCAGAAATGGAATAAGCGGAAATATTTACTTACTTTATCTCGAATTCACCGCACGTGTCGAAAGAAACGTTCTATTTGAATCTTTTGTTTGTTTTGTGTCACAATCCATCGATTGTCATCATTCGTTTAGGGTGGCTCTACTTGAAACGCATGGAAAACGAATCAACGAGGGTGGTCGTATCATAATGAAAAGCTCCTGTAGTTACCATCAAACACAATAGTTGCTGTTGGTAAGTTTAGTATCAGACGGTTCAGTCTATTCAACTTTTTTTTGAGTGAATTTTATCTAAAGTTGTCATTCTCAAATCTACAAAATCATTATTTGCAAGCTTTATTTGCTCATCTTTGAAATCCAAGAGTAATTGGTAGATTTTCGCCTAAACTTATTTTGCGTTACAACAAAATAATCATAATGTTTTCAATGCGATAATATTACCTACTAGCTGACCCGGCGAACTTTGTCTCGCAAAAAGTTGTTGTCCTTGAGTTTTATCCTGAAATTGTTTTTTCGTATATTCCGATAACAGATCGACGTCTCTCGAATTCCAATTAGTGAACGAATAAAACGTACTATTATTTTCACAATATCTGAACACGAAACTTAATGTCGTCAACATTCATTCCTATTGCAGAAATAAACTCCAATTGAATTCACTTTTCACTGAAGAACATATGCATAATCCATTTTTATTATTTTTCTTCAATATTCTCCAATTTATTCTATCATTCTAATTTGGGTGAAGACAAACACAACATTAGAAAGACAGCTCAAATATAACTATCTGTTCTCATGTGATGATGAGCTATACCTACGAAGAAAAACCTCTATATTACCCCTTATTCCGCAAAGCGAATGAGGTGAGATGGCTCAAGTCACTGCATTCCCGTAGGCGAATGGCGCCACTATAGTAAACTGACCAGACGTCCCGCGTTACGCGGGACAGTCCCGCATTTCAACGAAATGTCCCGCGTAAGATTCCGTCCCGCGAAATGTCCCGCATTTGGCAAAAGAAACGAAAATGTCCCGCGATATCAATATATTTCAATATCACAATTGATCATGTTGATTTTCTTAAATGGATGAACCCCAAAACAAAAATTATTTGGCAGACTGTTCAAGAGCGCTTCTAATGCATCCAAAGATTAATACGTTGAGCTGGTTTCATCGCACCGACATTGGGCTTTTTATTTAAAGAGTGTCAACTAGAAGCAGCAGCAACAAAATTGGAAAATGATTTTTATAATAGTCCCCTATTGATCCACAGGGACCAACGTGAGTCAGATGAAAAGTTCAACTTTGGTCCCCTACCTCGGTCAGGGCTTAACGTTTTAAATAAGCCGGAAGAACTAGTGTATACCCGACAAGAAGAGGCAGAGTTGTTTGATGCATTATCGTAAATGAGGCACTGGGCGGTCATACGGAAGTTGGTCGGAACCTGAACCATGGCCGATAAAAAGATGTATATCGGCATGTTATTTTACCTTTTCGTTGCTTTGGTGGTCGCCTGTCTCTTTATTTTGGCCATTCGCCCAAAAGTTTTCGATCGGGCGCAGCTGGGGAATGTTGGGAAGGTTGGTGGTCTTCGCGACAATGTTTATCTCCAGCCGATCCATCCTCCAGTGATCGTGGCATAATGGGCTGATACCAGATTCGGAATAAAGACCACATCATCTTCATAACTCCGGCAAGCACTTCGTACTATATATCTCCCCGTTCACCATATGACTCGAAAGATGAGGGGCTTGGACATTCCTTCCACGTCTGTCAGAGAAGGACCTTCTTCGAGAACTCGATGTGAATGATATATCCGACGTCACCGCTTACCTGGGGAACGTAAAGTACCCGGTCCCCTGCCATTCGTAGAATTCTTGCATCAAGTACGTCTCGTCTTTCATTATGAGTACGAAAAGAAGTTTTTCACTTCTTTCGCCGGAAAGAAGTTTTTCACCAGCTACTCCTTCTGGGTGATTGCCTGCTGCTCAGATACGGCTTCCGCATAAAAATGTCCATTTTGGCCAGATTTTTCTCCACCGTTTGGCCGGTTGCTTCGATCTCCCGGCTTAAGGAGCGGCAAAGAGATGATATTGTAAATACCAGATCGGCTATATCTGGCGGACACAAAGTGCATCAGGATGTCCAACTCCTTTGCTGTGGGGTGGAGCTTGCAGTATGGAAAAATCATCAAGTTGCTTGACAGAGCTGCTGCTGCGAATCAACATTCTTGAATCATTTTTGTTGTAGACTTAATAAACGTAAGATCCAAAGAAAATTTGTTCCTATAAATTATCTTTCATCGCCATCCGAAATTAGTCCATTTTTTTTTTAAAGCATACGTTAACATTAAAATCGATGAAAAATTAATGGAAATTTTCGAGCATTCCATTCGGTAATTTGAAGAAATTTATATAATTTTAATCGTGCTTGCCAGGCGTAAATACTCTGATTGAGCGAGTGATTTTCGGGCGTAAACAAAATCTAAACCACCGAAAAATCACAACTGAGTGCCGAAACTCAGAAAGAAATAATACTGATCAGTTTAGACTCGCTAAACTATGGTTTATGTTCACATAACGTTTTGTTTTTTGTATCCCGCGTTAGACCTCTGACCATCTGGTCACTTTACACTATAGTGTATCACTGAGTGAGATTTGAAGTCATGTCCTCATATGTTATCGACTCGGGTATCAAACACAAATTGAAAGGTGAGGTAGCCTCCACAATGAAGCGAGAAACTTTGCTATCTCACGTCACTCGCCGCGTGGATTAAAGGGGAATTATATACTATCTGACTCGGCGAACTTCGTCCTGCCCAAATTGAAGTTTTCTTATTCTTTAAACGTTCATGATTTCAATCCCCGGACTATTCGTTAATTGATCTTCAAAAAGGACTATTTCAAGGCTGAGGAAAAAATCAATAAATTCACAATGACTGTCGACAAATGCGGCGATGTCAGGCTATTAACTCTATCTATTGAATAACTTGATGTTATTTGAATGCTTGAACCACGTTAAAACACGCGTTATTTCACTTGAAAATCCATTTCCACTTTCGAACAAACATCAATTTCGTTAATGTAAACATCGAATGAACTTATAACGCTTATCACGATGTATCCATAAAACATATGGGAATTTAATTTTCCGAGTTTTCTTAGGATTTCTCCGATTTTTCCGAAAATTTTCCCCGATTTTTATCTACGGAAAGAGGCAAATACAACAAAATAAAGCCGGTTCAAATTGGACTATTCCTTCTTCGGGTTTTGCGCTTACCCACAATTTATTTTTACTTATAGCGAATTCGTTTTTGTTCAGTTTCAACCCCAGTGCCGCACTAACTGCTGTCAAAACGTTTTTTTATTCACTCAGTTTCGCACTAGTTCGCCCAGAAAGCTGTTAGTTTCGCACTGAGATGTTTCACGGGTTGGTACTCGGGTTCACCAATACAACTATACTGAACTGTCAAGTTCCGAATATTGTTTTGGAAAATCTAAAAATAAAGACTATGAAAATGGAAAACCTGCTGCTTTTGCTTTTGTATTATTGGAATCGTAATCCAATTCGGATTCTGATTTTGAAGAGTAGAGTAGACGGCATTAAGCTACGTGTGCTTTCATTGGGAGGTGAAAATAATGATGGATATTCAGGTGGAAGAAATTTCAAAATCAAAATTATGAATGAAAATTTACTTTAACGTATCGAATATTTATTTTATGTGATTAAATAAAAGTTTTTTTTTCCGATATCGCAGAATATTGAACGAAAACTGTGTCTAATGATGGTTTTATATTATAATAGTAATTATTTGTGGAACAAACAGGAAATGCATCGACAAATGGTTAAGTGAGTGTCAGAACTACATGTGTTAGGTAATCAAACAATATTAAGTAAAAATTTTCATTCAAACTTTTATATGTTTACACTGCACTTGGCCCTTCTGATCTGATGGAGAACAATTGACCTCCCAAGCACTAATATCACCACCAGACGTCGACACTGTACATTTGCCGTCGTAAATATAAACAAATCAGACTATATAACGCACACCAACAAACCACCGCATTCGTGAAACTGAAAACGTTTTTTTATTACAGAGTCAGTTTGGCACTGACTCAGTTTTAAAAACGAATTCGCTATTAAATAGATCATTTTAATATGGTCATAAAATAGACATTTCTCAATTTACATAGACAACGGTCCTTAATTGAAAAGAAGTACAGAACTTACTTACACATGTTTAACTTGATTTCCACCGATGGAGCATCGTGGGTTTTCAGGATGTCATCTATCGAACACTGCAATGGACAATACTACAGTACAATAATTGTAATTTATTTACGTTTACAAAGACCAATTGTGTATCTAATTAAAATATGCAAACAGTTAAAACGATGGAGAGAGGGAGAAACAAAAATGCAGGTGTGCTAAGAATTATCGTGGTTCGCTTATCCGATTCACTTTTGTCTGGCAGCAACTGTGTCACGTACATTGTTCAATGAAAGTTGCGCATGTGGTCAAAACCAAATCAAAACGCTATAAGCTTCAAAACGCTGCGAAGAATTCTATGCTTCGAGTTTCGATCGTGGGATTGATCTTTAATAGATAAATCTCAATGCAACAGGCAAGACTCTAATCAATCAAGTTTTCCTTAGTTCAAGCTAAAATAAATTGTTTTTTTTTTTACTTTAGCTCTATGATAATTACGAACTATTCTCTTGACAAAGTCGGGCATACAAATATTGGATTGATGTTTGTCTGTCGATGAAATTTGCTTTAATACACATTGTGTGACGAAATATTCGGAACGTAGGTTTTGGAATTGCTTAAAATGTTTTGTTTTAGCTAATTTCGAATGTATGTTTTTTTCTTGTTTACCGTTATATTATTATGATTAACGACTTTTTTCAGTTTTGTTTCAAATACTAACAAGACACACGTATTGTTGAAAAACTTATATATAAAAAAAAACAGATCATAGTACATGAATCAATCATACAATAAACATTCTGGTCGATTCTATAGAATAAATATATCAGAATTTAAAACGATTCGCAACTTGTTCTGGAAAGCTTCTAAATGTTTCTATACAAAAAGAAAATGCTTCATTTTACAAACTATTACGGATCAGCCAAAAGAAATATTTGAACATCCTCACTTATCGTTTTCCAGTGTACCCATCTTTTGTCCGATTCTCTTCTTTCCTCTTCGTAATTACGTTATCCTCTGTTGCATTCGTTTTGTTTGTGATTTGTGAGTGTGCACCGATTCTCGTCCCGTAATTGTTATCTCACTGTTTATATGCTATCTCTCGCGCATTCGTTCATCATCATTGTATCGCGCTCATACTTCCACGGTGGCCTTCACGGGCTGGCCGCTTATGCATCTTTATGCTTCTCGTAGAACTCTTCCAGATACTTTTTGTACTCGACCTGGTTGGGCCACAACTGGGAAGCTTGCGAGTTCAGGGGACTCTCATTGTTTGGCTCCCCCAGCAGCGATTGGATCGAGAGCAAAATCGTCCGGACGTCGTACAGCGCGGACCACTTATCCTTCAGTATATCTAGACAGATGGACCCACTCAGGTCGACGTTTGGGTGGAAGCAGGGTGTGATGAATTTCACGTTCGGAGCCGAATACGGATACGAATTAGGGAACTCCAGTAACAATTTGTACTTCTGGCCATTGTAGGCCGTATCCTTGGGGCCACAAATGGTGCCTATCCATTTGAAGAAGTTTTCACCCTCCGGGAAGGCTGAGATGGTTTTCTCCGACGTCGTCATCAGCGCCATCAGTTCCTTTTGGAGCCTATGGAAATGGAGATTTTTTTACTTGAACGATGATATTCATAACTAGCATCAAACTATGTATGTTCCGGATTACGTTGTACTACAACCCATGTACAAATGAAGTCAAACGCAGAAAACCGATTGTATCAAGGCCAAATTAACAATAATAAATTTAGGTTAGGTTCAATGTGTTGATTCCAAAGGATCAACACATTGGAAATTCAAGTGGGCTACATTTTTCAATAAAACTCGTTCCAAAATATTTATTTTTAACTAGATGAAATTTTATATCGTATATCGTATATGTAAGGACCAAAAAAACAATGAAAAATTTAAATGAAGCACAAATTGAAAAAAATGAGATCAAACATCATCAATCAATATTCCCTGGCACCACTGTCCAGACATTTTCCGTATATCAGCCGTATTCAAGCATCAACTGAAATCGCGTTAAAGGCATCGCACAGGGAGAAAAAAAACTTACCTTTTGCTAACGGCATGACTGTTATTATTTATTAACGTCTCGTCGTTCTGTTTTGATGGATTCGACGAAGCGGCACGTTCCGGATTAATATTCTGTGCCATGTTCGGTGCACTAATGTCTATTCCGTATTATGTATGTAACAAAAAAAAATTCCAACCAGTGGATTACAAATCGGAAAAAAAAACTCTTCAGCTCTAGCACCTTTTGTGACGGCGCTTTGTAACGTTAGTAGGTGACGATGATGGCTTCCCTCTGTTGAGGTTTTCTGTCTTCCCCTTCCTTTCTGTGACACTCGCTTCTTTTTACGCAGACAAGGCGAAAAATCCCTTTTCTCACTGCTTGAAACCGTTCTCAAGCAGAATATTGAATCGCGCACGATTTGCGAATTTTATCGAATACAACTATTGACAATTTTAACAGCGACTTTGTACAATCTCAATAACAGATTCACAGCTTTCGAAGACGAGGCCCTCTTCCAGTCGTGTGTTTGCTTCACAAAATTTCGTTTGCTTTTGCAGACTCTGTCATCCGTTGCCGTTGATACTTGATTGAACGCACTGGAAAACAGTTGCAGGGTGCCAGCTTTGCGGATGAATGTTTTTCACAATGTTCGATATTTTAATATATTGGTCTGGAGTTTCAGTTTTTACAATCGTTGATTAACAAGTTGTTACAATATTTTCTCAATCTCACTCGGCGTGTAAAAATTTGTGCACTTTTTAATTATAGAGCGAATTCCAAATTCACAATCGCTATTCCATTCTTTTATTGAAGCTTAATTTCAAAATTCTACCATCTGCCGAAAATATCGGAATATGTATCCCCTATATTCTGGCGTCACTGGAAGGCAATGTAAATTGCTGGAATAGTTCGTGAGCCAAAGCCGTTGGAAAAGTCACAAAGCAGCTGTTTGTGTCCCACTATAACGGATGGCAAAGATGGAGGATAAAGCTACGCTCAGAAATATAATTAGGAAATACACTGAGAGAAATAATTAGCAAATATAACGATATTATTGTTAAATCCTACACTGAGAGTAAATATTGGTACATTTTACCAATTCCCGAGTGATTTTCTACCCTTCTAATCATTTGTAAATTCTACGAAAAAAAATGGTAGGCGTATATTTCAAACGAAGCCAAGGCGCCTAGAAATATATCCTAAGGTGAGGCCGTTTCATCACTAAGTTGGTTAGGGGAGCGGTATATGAAAACAGTACAGAAGAAAGTAGAAGGGGAATAATTTGCTTGAAGCGTGAAAGAGACAGACTGATCAGGAGCGAGCTTCGGCACTAGCATATTGTGGTTTGTTTATAAACAAAACACAGTAGACTTACAAGATGGCTGAAGAGTGCTTTCAGCAAGTTGGCCCACCTTAGGATATACTTCTAGGTCTTCTTCTTCTTCAATGGCACTAACGTTCCTAGAGGAACTTCGCCGTCTCAACGTAGTATTACTTGCGTCATTTTTTTTTATTAGTACTTAGTTGAGATTTCTATGCCAAATAACACGCCTTGAATGCATTCTGAGTAGCAAGCTCTAGAATACGCGTAATCACAGTGCAAGTCGGAGGAAATTTCTTTGACGAAAAATTACCCCGACCAGAACGGGAATCGAACCCGAACACCCGGCATGTTAGTTATGACGCTAACCACTCGGCCACGGGAGCACCATACTTCTAGGTGCCTTGAACGAAACTACGATCCGGACTGTACTACTGGTTCAGTGTTGGATCATTATCGGCCCAATGAAAGCGATTCGTCGGTTCAATAAAAGGCGTTTGTGGACAATAACAAAACAAACAACCCCCGCTCTACAAACCGTAATCCCCTTCTCATTGAAGTGATGATGTTGCTTCACCTGTTATACATTTATACAAGCGCCTTGGTACCAATCTATAGAGTTTCAGGGAAAATTGGTATATATGACGAATTTTTTGGTAAATATTACCATTGATTAGTCAATTTTTGCAATACGAATTATTGGCACATATTACGCGATAACATCGGAAAACAAATATCAAACCGGACAGTATAACCCAGTAAAAGCCGTCGGTTCAACGTCAGTTCAACATATACCCTAAACATGGGCGAAAATAAATCAAAATAGTATTCCTTTACTAGCTGACCCGGCAAACGTTGCTCAGCCATATCAATTATTTCCGATGTTGGTTATTAAATAAAAAAAACTAATGTACTCTAAGTGTGTTTGAATATTTGCGCGATCTATAAAATTGATCGAATGTGGTCGATAAAATATAACGAATGAAATAATTGAACGAAAGTGTGTTTGATGTCTATGCTGCCGAAAATGACGATACGAATTGTCAATCGATAAATAAACTGGAAGCGTTCGCTATTCTTGTGTTCATACTTGTGTTCAACATACCGCTGAATGGAAACCAAGACGATTGCCACCGACAAAAATAAAAACACAAACCATTCCACTTATTAACTCAATGTATTTTTTACGTAACTGACATGTTTGATCTCTTATAAGTTAAATGTAATGAGAAAAGTGTAACATATTTTTATCGTAAAGTAGAAAAGTAAAATGAAAAAATTCAATACAGTAGAATCTGTTTATTATGTTTATTATGAAGCGTGTTTATTTCATTCGAAAATCTATTTTCGCTTCACAAAAATGGAATACAAAGCTCAATGTTGTCTATGTCGAATTTGAGATTACAAATACAATATTGAGATCCGTTCGGGTAGTTCCAGCTCGATTGGATTTCAGAATACAGGAGAGTAGTCTACTGATCAGCAGAAGGATCTGGAGTTTCTAAGGAAATTACACTATCGATTTCCTCAGGGCGTATTCTGTCGACTATCCACATTAAATATGTGTATATGTATTTCTCGCCTTTGCTATTCATTCGAATACATCCAGCAACGTGTGGGACCGAATACGTTTAATACTGTAATGATTAAACATTTAATTTTTTTTGTTAGGTCTGCTGTAATAAACACCGGTGCTGTCAGGGCTCTGCATAGTCATAGTCAACTGAGGATAGTGCAGTGTGTATGCGCACTACTTTGTGCGCTATTTACTAATACTAACGCGAGGACCTTTATAGCATACTTGATAAATGTCTAAGTTCGTTGGTTTGAGCAACTACGATGGGTAAACAATAAACCGTCCATTGATAGGGTAACTTCTTTTTTTGCATCAGAAATCATGCTCTCGTTCCTCTTTATATGGACGTAGAAATAAGATTGCGTACGCAGGTATACATTTCCTAGGTTCCTAGGGGAGTAGAAATGTGGATTGAAGTCAGTTGAATGAAGAGGCAGCTTTGAAAGTTGACGACGATTGCTCTACTCTCTCGCTGATGAACGTGACATCTCGGCTCTTGACAATTTTCTTGGACTTCATGTCCCACAAACGGTAAGCCTTGGTTTCTTCTTCGAATCCAGTGAGTATGCATTCGTACGCTTTCGCATCCCACTTTTTTCGCTTCGGTTTGGGAACATGCACCATTGCTTTTGACCCGAAGACTCGAACATGTGCCAGATTAGGCTTCTTGCCGGACCACATTTCTTCTGGTGTAATCTCGTGCCCTTTAGTAGGAGATCGATTAGCCAGGTACACGGCCGTTGCTGTTGCTTCGGCCCAGAACGTCTTCGGCAGATCCGCTTCAAATAGCATACACCGTGCACGCTCGACGATGGTTCGGTTTACTCGCTCAGCCAGTCCATTTTGTTCCGGTGTGTAGTCCGCTGTTGTCTGATGACGAATTCCCAAACGCCTCAAATGGACTTCCAGCCTTCTATTCGTAAACTCTTTACCATTGTCGGTTCGGAGCACCTTCGTTTTCTTCCCGGTTTGTCGCTCGGCCATGGAACGAAAATCTTCGAACGCATTGTAAACGCCTTCCGCAGACTTTTCCCTCAGGAAGTACACAAAGATTCGGCGAGATTTGTCATCCGTGAACGTCAAATAATATCGGCTTCCACCTAGCGATTCCACCTCCATAGGTCCGCAAATATCCGAGTGGACGACTTCCAACAGATCTGACGCTCGTGATCCGGACTTGCTAAAAGACAAACGTGTTTGCTTACCCATAGCACATATCTTGCATTTTTCGCTCCTCCTGGACGACGTATCATACTCGACTCCGGAAACAAGGCCACCTTTCATCCTTTGCAGACTGTCATAGTTGATATGACCCAGTCTCTTATGCCACAGCTCCGCGCTCTCTTGAGACGAACACGCCAAGGCTTCCGATGACTGCAGCTGATCCAGCTTGAACAGGTCACGCTTTCTACTTCCAGTAGCCATTATTTCACCATCCGGATTGATGACTTTAACGCCATCTTTGCTGAACGTTACTGTATGGCCACGTTTGATAATCTGACTCACCGAAAGTAAATTAGTCGAAAGTTCCGGAATCACTTGGACATTTTGCACTACAATAGTGTCATCTGGACAGCATTCCGGCTTCAATTTCATGCTTCCTTTTGCGATTACCTTCATTGTTCCTCTGTTGGCGGCAACAACTGTGCCACTGCTACTCGAGGAGCTCTCCAAGAACCGCTCCGATTTGGCAAAATGATTTGAAGCACCTGAATCGAAGTACCAGTCGTTGTCATTTTCCTTAAACGCCGACAGTACCGTACACCAGGCATTTCCTTTCTTGGCAGGATTTGAATAACATTCCTTCGCAATATGGCCAAATTTATGACATCGCCTACATTTTGGTCCTTTGCTGGATGACGACGAATTCGGTTCTTGTTCGTCATTCTTCTTGACTGGTTTCTTCCAAGGCCTGTTACTTGCGTATGCAGCTCCCGACGAAGGTACTCGAATTTCCTGCAGCAGTTTGGTTTTTATTATGTCCCCGGTAATTGCCACTCCGGAATTCTCGAGAGCCATAATCATTGGACGGTATTCTTCAGGCAATCCCGCCAGTAGAAGAGTTCCGATCCACTCGTCGCTAATTGCAAATCCGATTCCTCGTAACTGGTGTGCCGTTTCTACGATACTGTTGATGAACGTTTCCATGGAGTCACCAGTAGCTAGGGACGTTGTTATCAGTTTTCTCAGCAGGCCAACTTTCCGGGTCAATCCGGTGTCCTCGAACGCTGCTTCCAACCTTGACCAAGCGTCCTTCGCAGAAGTAGCTTCCCTCACATGTACGTAATTTACCGGATCCAGTAGGAGAATTATTTTCGCCTTGGCTTTCCGGTCCTTCAACGCATCCACGACCGCCATAGTTCCGTCTTCATTCTGCTTCGGTTTTACTGCTTCCCAAAGGTCTTCCAGTTCCAAGAACGTCTGGACCGCAAACTTCCACGTCGGCCAGTTCTCACGGCCTAGCAGAAGTGGTATGGACGGCAGACTTGTTGGATTGTACATCCGGATTGGTGCAGCATCTCCTCCGCCTGTCTGGAAACTTGTTGAATTCATGTTCGTTTTTGAAAAAATTGCTTGAAACTTGATTTCACTGGGACTGGGCCCATAACCTCTTGTGAATTGGTTAAAGCCGTAGAAGTAACTACTCCGATTGACAGTTGGAACAGTAATGAAAATTTTATTCAGCTAATAGTTATATAAGGCTACTTCGTTATTTGCTTCACATCGACACCTACTGTGATTATATTGTCGCAAGGTATCAACAGATTTGTATTCATTAGTCGAGTCAATTAGAATAACCACTGACTGGAATAGCTCATCAGTCATCCTCGCTAGTCAACGCTAGTCAATTCATAGTTACTTTTTGATGACGGCGACTGCCGAAGCAGTTCTAATCGAAGCGAAGCTACTGAGAGTAGAGTCGGTCTTTATTTTTCACCTTCGAAGATTTCGGGGCCTGGGTGCTGTAATATCGTTGCAATGCATGCGTTTAGGCCTGACCGCGTCGAATAATTATAAGAACCCATCGAGTGCACTCCCTTGTTTGTTTCATCTCCACTAACTACATGTTCATAAATATTAATTAAAAATGAGTAATGATGTTCATAATGAATGAAATACCTATGGCAGAATCTCAGTGTTTAATATTTATGCAATATCCGAGTTGACCCTTCGGAGCGGTCGAAGGATTTTTCGTCAAAAGAATACAAAATACATACATTCAAGACGTATGACATAGAAATATAAATTAAGTACGAATAAAAATGACGCAAGTAGTACTTGAGACGGCGAACATTAGAATCGTGAATACCATACTGTCGACGATGAACTTCAGATTATTGCTTTTTTCGTAGCACAATTTCTCGCGTCGCTGTGCAGTCGCCTATCATGATTCCAGCAATGTCAACATGCGGATTGGATCTACTCACGTGCTTTCCAGCTGGTGTTTTATCAGGATTGATGACAATACGTAATTGTCATTTTATAATCCAAGAATTTCAATAGGGTTAAAATTAGGGGTTATATGTATTTTTTTAACCCAATTTAAATAAAAAATACAAAGAAAAATTCAGGATTTTTTTTTTTGGCATGGGACCACCATTATCGGTATCGAATATATAGTAATCGGTATCCTAGCGGTATCATATACAGTTTACGACTTATTCTCATGCCTACAATTTTTGGGTATATTTTCATCAAAATCGGTCAAGCCGTTTCGGAGAAGTTCGATCATGAGCATCGTGACACACGATTTTTATATATAAAGATTGTTGCTACATATTTCGTTTCTCCCGGCAGTTTATAGTTTGATCGTTCGCTGCCTCTTCATGCTCCGTGAGAGATGAGAAAATATAACCTGCAACCTTTTGATCAATAAGGTAATCTGTGAGAAATATCTCAAGGAAACCCGAATTCATCTCAACCAGCTTCTTCGAGTTTATAGAGCGATGCCAATAGCGACATGAAGCGACCAACTTTGGCAGCACCACACCAGCCGTGTAGACCGCTTGAAAGATTCATCCTTCTGGTAATCTCTCGAATTAATATTGGAGCCGATCGTTTTGAGCGCAGTTTTTTTTTGTACACACAATTACACTTATTCCCGTTTCCACTTCACACTGAAAACGAAATGGTTTTTTCCTGCGACGACAACGGTACGGTGTCGACATTTGTATACGAAATTAGTTTTCCACGAAAACTTATTGGCGATCTAACGCAAAACGTAAACGATCGGTGAGCCACCTGGATTTTGTTTTTGAACTAAGAAAATGATGATATGGTAACCTAAAACTCAAAAACGAATCACATATATTTTACTTCCGGGCTTTCCAAGGTAGTTCTCACATGCAGGAACCATGCATTTTTCAACTTGCTTTTGATTGTGCTCTCCAATTTCCTTTTTTGATTCAACCATTGTCAATATTTATACTGTTTTCACTACTGAAAGAGGTAAGAAAATAACATGTTACATATAAAATTGTGCAAAATTAAATTTCTTCCAAACTCATCGCAACCAAATAATCTTTTATGATTATAACATTGTAATTTATGGAAAGAAAATAAACCTTCCATAAGATCACATTGCAAAATTTAAAACCATCATCATTTTCACCGCAGTGCCGCCTAGGTGTAGATCTTTACGTTAGATCGCCAATTATAATTAGAACAGTCTCTAGATACAATTTTTGTAAAAGATTATTTTACCACATGAAGAAAAAAAAGCTTTTCATTCACATTGAACAATAATTTGATACGGAGAAGTCAATTTCTATTTGAAAGGTGTTCATTCTGCCTAAAGATTTGATAAGCCTCGGTCAATTAGTGGGAGCCCAAGCTTCAAATTGAATTATCTCAAAATAATGATTTTGGCGCTTGGTTGGTTTTGGCAGAACCCCGACCAATTATGATTCGGATTCTAGGATAAGATTGATTTGTGTCCGATAATTTTTTCACGTATTTGGTACCAAAAAAGGCAATCTTCAATATTATTTTTAATTTTAGAAATCTGTTTATTTAGCCTGATAATTTGTTACAATTTTGCTTCAGAAATACGGAACACGAAATTTAATGCCGACAACGCGACAGCTGTCATTTTCATGAAACGCCTGAAACCCACTGTCAAAAATATGCCGCAGAGATGACAGCCGGTGCTGTGAGTTTTTGCTCTCCTTTTTTTTGTTTATGTTTCTTTCTCGCGTACGCGTACTGCAGTTCGGATTTGGGCTTCGCGTCATTCGAGCTGTGGTGTAGTTTCGCATGGTTCGGCAGCCAGTCGCTTTCCAGAAACCGTTAACAAAAGTTCGTTCGCTGTGATCGGCTATCGCAGTGTTTTTACAACGTGCGCGTTGCATATAGTTATATATTTACTCTCACCGTGTTTCACCTTCCGCTGCTGTGCAGTTTTCTTTTTTTTTGTGTTTTTCACGTGTGGAAACATTCAATTGATACATACATTTCCAAAGTGTCTGAAGTTATTTGTGCGTGATTGGTTCTAAAGTTAGTACACAATAGTGCACACCGGAAGCAAAAAGTGTGTTACAACAGCGTTTTGTTGGTCGTTATTATCAATGAAAACGTTCCATTGAAAAGGAAACAGTGCAGAGTGTGTGGCCGCAGAAATAATACAATAGAGAAATAAGTTTGTTCCGAGCGAAGCGAAGAAAGTGGGCGAAGGATAAAAGGGGAGCAAAATTTTGCCCGGAAAATCCTACGCTACGTTCGGGGTGTGCCAGTAATGAATATTGATCGAATTAATTATATCTTGAATGGAAGTTGAAAAAGTTTCGAATCAAAAGGGAAGGTGAAAAGTTTCTTGAGTTGCATTTTTCCATTCACGCAAGCAGTGGCTCTGTTGCTTAGTGCGGGGAGGAAAAAGAAAAAAAGAAAGGAAAAGAGGTCGCAAAACGAAATTTTCGAAACGCGTACAACGCCACGGAAAGTTCCCCCTATCAATTGCTCTGGATAATAGTGTTTGTAGGGGTCGGAAGGAGCAGCATCAGCAGGAATAAGGGAACCAAAAAAACAAGGAATTGTACGGTGAGTGTGTTGACAATACATATTGCCAAATGCATTTTATTTGTCTGAAACTTTTTGATTCACAGGAGAAAAGAAAGGGTCCACAATTTATGTTATTGAGGGCTGCTCTAATCAATGGATTTTTATATTGAACCGGACGTGTTGATAAGGAGTGGGTGGATGATATAATTGCTATGTTCCAGGATAAGGGATCGGTTCCATTGTTGCCAGATTGTACCGTCTCCCTTTTGCCCTCAGGAACATACAAAGCTATGCTATATGAAGTACGTCTTAAAGTACCTGATTCGAAAGAGTTAGTTGCATCACACGGTAATCCCATTTCCGAAACGAATTATTCAATTATTTCTCAATGAGCTAATTCATGAAATTGCTTATGCCCCGGATTATCCACGCTTGACTTGGCATCCGGAAGCCAAGCTTCGCCCCGGCTGCTTGGAGATTCTACAAGTGGGCCTCCTTGTTGTTTCGTATTTTCGCATTCTTATCCGAAGGAGCTAACTAAAACTTCAAGGTAACTTTTCCACCGATATATCGATTGGTTCCGAGATCCGTTGCTTCCCCGCCTTCCTCCGTCGTTGTTGCACCGGATGTTTTGTTGTGCTTACGTTGTACACGGGGCAGGGAACACGAGAGCGTTTTACTGTTAAGAGACCTGCTTTGGAGAGCCGCCGATGTGGAACAATTTCTTCCTGCTGATTGACTTTCCACCGCGGCCTCTTTTCGCGCTGGCGGACAGGTGGGAAAAAATAAAGCAAGAAGCATCGAGCGGGTGCATAGCAATGACCTTGAACGGTATCCAGTTTCACCTCGAGTGAGGTGCGTTTGATTTTTTTTCCATTGATTATTATTCTCTCTTCCCAACCATTTTTTGTTTGATCTTATCTGGGTTTTCGGCAGCTGGGAATCGGTACTGACGTGAGGCCAGGTTGGCAGGTAGCAAACTGCTTTCTGTTTCGAGAGCTAGCCAGCTGTCATTGCAGGACCCAGCATTGTGCGCTGCTTCGGCTGTGCTTCTTGTACCTTAATTTATACAAATGGTGGTAAATTCGCGTGATTTGCTTGGGTTCGCAGGCCCATCGCGTGACACGCTACACTTATTTTTGCCGATTTCCCAGAGTCGAATATCCGAGACACGGGGGAGGACCCAAACGAATTATAGCGTGTAGTCACGTTTACCATGGAATGTAATCTATCCAATGTTTGGGTGGTTTATTTCAAACGGTTTGCGACATACCTTGGTTGCAACACAGTCTTTTTTCCGTTTTCTTGTGGTAAAGCAGAAGAATTCTTGTTTTCTGAATTGTTGACACTGCTAAATTTTTTTCGTCAAGTCAGATAGAATTCCCGAAGTTTTTAATCTGTTCGTCGCACCCCAGTTCCTCTGATGTCACGATGTAGTTAATTTTTGCCCTGTTATTCTTGTCCACTGTATAGAAACAATGTACAGTAGAACCCTGATTATCCGCGGAATAGTCGGGCAAGGTCATCGCGAATAACGAAATTCGCGGATAACGCAATTATGGACTAAAAATGAAGTGCAAACACGAAAAAAATCACATTTCAGCATAAAAACTATGTTTTATCAATACATCATTAAATCATTTATCAAGAAATCATTAAACTATCCATCTATAAGGTCGTGTGCACCAGTGGTCAGATAATGTGAAAGTCATGACCAAAACAAAAGAGCATGACCCTACCACTCACTGGCGAATTTCAGGAAGGTTTGTAGATTTACTATGGAACTCGCTGTCGCGAATAATCCGCACCGCGAATTATCCGTTCGTGAATAATCGGGGTTCCACTGTAATTCAATATTCCAACTCTTTCTTATAAGATGGCGTGCGACTCTCACTATAGAATTGAATAGTTCTATTGGGTGTGCAACATGATTCGTTCCGTTTTTTTGCATGAAAAACACATTTATTTGAATAATAAAATGTACAGGGCGGACTCGATTATATATGATTCGATTAAAAACAATTTTGGACTCGATTATACAGTTTGAATTTTTTTTTTAATTTTTCAAATATGACTTATTTCAAGAAAAAAAATTAAGGGGTTGGGGTTATATCTTGGACACGACCGCGTATTTTCGACGTATAACTACGCAATTATATTGTACAATCCACTTGTTTACCACTTCGAATATTATTTTAGAATGCATCGAAATTTTTGTAATAGATTATGTTCTTCGTTAGAAATAAATTTGATCCTTTTACGTTTTATATGATGCCACGGACTACCAAAATATGTGAACGGAAAAATTGGCTTCTCAGTTAAAAAATACGTTTTAGGGAAACATATTCCGGTCTGCACAACGACAAGCGAGTACGAAAGTACCCCCCACTTGCATGTATTTGCAAAGCGGATTCCCCCAGGCACATTAATTTTGAAGTCCGTGTTAGGGAAACACAGCTCGGTGGGAACAAAAATACCCCCGACTTGCATGTATATTTGTAAAGCCGATTTCCACAGGTACATCGATTTTGAAGTCTGTGTTGGGGAAATGTTAAATCGGGCCAATCAAAACTTGGCTGTTAGGGCGTTTAGATAACGCTTGACATTTTACAGTTATTCAATTGTTCATCTCATGAAAAATAACATTTTATTAGTTATGATAGACGCGTAGAAATATTTTCTATCAATTGATGCAAAAATCTTTCTGATCTGTTAAGAAATGTTCGAGTTATAAGCATGCGAAATACGTGTAGGGTTAGCAAACAAATCGGCAGAACAAATGTATGAGAAAAAAGGAAGTTCTACCAGTTTTCATGAATTTAAACCGTTTAGAGATTATCGAATTATAATGTATAACATATCAAACAAATCTTAGAGAATTTCCAATTCGGTTGGTACGCTAATCATAAGAGTTCGTTCACAGTGAAAATAGTTATTAACGTTAACTTTATTTCATAAAAACGTGACCTGTTTTCTGATTTGGCACCCTTCCTGGAAGACGTAGTTCAAGATTGTAAGGATTTGTATCTATTTCACGACCGCATATTTTCGACGTAGAACTACGCAATTACATTATGCAATCCACTAGTTTACCACTTCGAATATTATTTTAGAATGCATCGAAATTTTTGTAATAGATTATGTTCTTCGTTACAAATAAATTTGATGAACGTCCTTTTACGTTTGATATGGTGCCTACGACTACCAAAATATGTGAACAGAAGAATTGTCAAACGATCATTGTATTTTCATTTCCCTCTGAAATTATTGTACATCTCATGTTTACGTAGTTCTCGAACCGCGAAAGTTCATTCAGCTCTAGCATCTGAAATGATGATTTTCCCAGGCTTCTCAGTTGAAAAATACGTTTTAGGGAAACATATTCCGGTCTGCACAACGACAAACGAGTACAAAAGTACTCAACACCAAAAAATACCCCCGAATTGCGTGTATTTGCAAAGCGGATTCCTCCGGCCACATTCATTTTGAAGTCCGTGTTACCGAAACACAGCTCTGTGGGAACAAAAATACCACCGACTTGTATGTATTTGCAAAGCGGATTCCCCCAGGCACAATCATTTTGAAGTCCGTGTTAGGGAAACCGTAAATCGGGCCAATCAAAACTTGGCAGTCAGGGCGTTTTACATTTTACAGTTATTCAATTGTTCATCTCATGAAAAATAACATTTAGTTAATTGTGATAGACGAAGCGTAGAAATATTTCCTATCAATTGATGCAAACATCTTTCCGATCTATTAAGAAATGTTCGAGTTATAAGCATTCGAAATACACAAATCGGCAGAACAAAGTAAGGAGAAAAGGAAATTCTTCCAGTTTTCATGAATTTGAACCGTTTAAAGATTAGCGAATTGTAATGTATAGCATATCAAACAAATCTTAGAGAATTTCCGATTCGATTGGTATACAAATCATGAGAATTCGTTCAGAGTGAAAACAGTTATTAACGTTAACTTTATTTCATAAAAACGTGACCTGTTTTCTGATTTGGCAACCTTTCCTGGAAGACGTACTACGTAAAAAAAGTCGAAGAAGGTCGGGTCAGTGGCCGGCTGATTTGGCGTGGAATTGTTCCCCTGTATTAATACATTATAGTAAAGGGTGTGTCACATCCAATTGCATTACGGAAAAAACGCTGTAGAAATTCGCCCAGTAGACCGATCCTTTTGAAAATTTTAGACAGTAAAATAAAAACTATTAAACAACTTTTGGCATTTTCTTTTTATTCATACTTCGAGCCCAAGCCCGTATGCTCGCACCTTCCTCTTTATCCCGTCCATAAGGTTCTGTACAACGTCAGGTTGTAGTTTTTTTTGAACAGAAATCCATTTTCTCTTGAAGTCCGCCTCCGATTTGACAACTTTTGGGTTCTTCCGGAGGGCCTACTTCATAATCGCCCAATATTTCTCTATTGGGCGAAGCTCCGGCGCGTTGGGCGGGTTCATTTCCTTTGGCACGAAGGTGACCCCGTTGGCTTCGTACCACTCCAACACGTCCTTTGAATAGTGGCACGAAGCGAGATCCGGCCAGAAGATGGTCGGGCCCTCGTGATGCTTCAATAGTTGTAGTAAGCGCTTCTGTAGGCACTCCTTAAGGTAAACCTGCCCGTTTACCGTGCCGGTCATCACGAAGGGGGCGCTCTGCTTTCCGCAAGAGCAGATCGCTTGCCACACCGTGTACTTTTTGGCAAACTTGGATAGTTTCTGCTTGCGAATCTCCTCCGGAACGCTGAATTTGTCCTCTGCGGAGAAGAACAACAGGCCCGGCAGCTGACGAAAGTCTGCTTTGACGTAGGTTTCGTCGTCCATTACCAGGCAATGCGGCTTCGTCAGCATTTCGGTGCTCGCGTCTTCCCCACCATGTTTTGCCTTTCGTCGCGGTTAGGAGCCTTCTGAACCTTGTATGTACGCAGGCCCTCAGGCCCGCAGGCTGGACGAATGAACTTGACAAATTCAGCTTATTGGCGACATCCCGGACCGAACTTCTCGGATCACGTCTAAACTGCTTAACTACGCGCTTGTGATCTTTTTCACTGACGGAGCATCCATTTTTGCCGTTCTTCACCTTCCGGTCGATGGTTAGATTCTCGAAGTATCGTTTTAGTACTCTGCTGACCGTGGCTTGGACGATTCCCAGCATCTTACCGATGTCCCGATGTGACAACTCCGGATTCTCGAAATGAGTGCACAGGATTAATTCACGACAATCTTTTTCGTTCGACGACATTTTTCCAAGTTTACGAAAAATTGACAGTGAAGCATGGCCAACGTGATCTATACACTCTTATCTGATTATAAGCGAAAGCTGAAGATATAATTCCTAAAAATTAAATTTCTACAGCGTTTTTTCCGTGATGCAATTTGATGTGACACACCCTTTATTATATTTAAGTATTGACCATCGCTAGGCACTACTTTTCGCCATTTTTTCTGGCAATTTACGCATTCCGTCGCGAAAGAAGCGTTCATCTCTTGAAGCCAAGAACGAATCCAGCCAGGTTTTTAAATCCTCTTCTGAACTAAAGCGTATTCCACTCATGCGTTTAGTATTGATCGAAACTAATTGTAGTCGGGAGGGGCAAGGTCTGGGCTATGAGGCTGGTGAACAAGAAAATGGGGTATAGAGAGTATTCAAGAAATATTCTCGTGAAGTGACAAAAATGGTTAAAGAAGTTTATGTGCAGATGCTTATGAGCAGTCTGAAGAGAAATATCAGAAAAAAACGAAATGTTCTTCCTGAAGATCCTTCCTAATTTCGTTTAAAAAGTTAGGGAGCAAGAATGTTACTAGTAGAATTCTCGCGTAACTTTTGAAAAGGTCCAATGTAATATTTTCGTCAACTCGAGAAAAACGAAGTTGAAGACCCGAACATTATTCCGCGAATTGTCTTAAAAGTTATCGATCTTTATCGCTCCTCTCACCACTAGCGATCAAGAATAGCTCTCCAAAACCAATTGTAGCTGTTGTTCCGTGATTTGAGTTTAAAGTTGAAGCCAAGGAGCGAAAAATGTTACATTGGACGTTTTGACTGCCCGCGTTTGCACATTGGACATATTACGTTGCACGATGAGAATTTGAAACTAACTACTAAACAACAATCCAAAAATCAGCATTTCGTTCTAAAGACAGATTATTATTGTTATCACCCGTTGAATTGAACTGAAATCGATAACAACTACTGTAAGAAACGAAAACTCAAAACATCGTGTTGTTTTGACTGCTTTGTTACTTCGGACGTTTCGGGCATCGGAGGAAAGTGGCGTCCGAAGTAACAGCCGGGTGCTTAAAATCCGAATCTGTACATTGGATATTTTTTGTATCGGCGATAAAAAGATGAAGAAAATAGATACGTGAACGATTGTTTTTGTAATGCATTCAATGATTGAAGACTAATTGCGTGCATCCATTAACTCGATTTGTTTACATTTGTTACATAGGACCTTTTCAAAAGTTACGCGAGAATTGACCTATATTCATGAAACATAACATTGAATTTACACAAAGCAACAAAAATTTCTTGACGATCTGAAATTCAAGGGCAATTTTTTCATTTGTTTATTACAATTTTTTTTTACAATTACAAATTTTTCTCACAAACTCGCTCCTTGATAGTTTTTATATGCAATCATAAATTCTTCAGCTACAATTTCGTAACTAAAGTTGGTTCTGAAATACACGGACCCTTTTCAGAAGCGACATTTAATTCAAAATAGCATTCTTAATCGTTGAAAATTTTTAGTCTCATATACCGAAAGCTCTTGCATAGTGTCTCCCAAATTGGTAACGAATCTCAATTTTCGGCAGTCACCGATAGCCCCGCAGTTGACAGCCAACTTATAAATTAATCGCTGACCATTTTGCGAACCCCACATACGGAGCAGGTATTAATCTCTTCATTCAACTCGATCAACCGATTTGTCACTCAACGCGAAGTGGGGCGCTCATTAGTTCACTGAACCGGCCATAAACGAGTTATTAGTAGCGCTGCCATATACCGCCGCCGTCTGCCCTAAAGCTGCAACTTGTAATCGAGCTTAATCCAAAACGGGCGCCCCATCGTATGTGACAGCTGTCAGTGCCGCTCGTAAGCACACTCTTGCCTTACATAACACTACATTGTACTTTCATTGTTTCCTTTTACGGCTCCATTCTCGGGCTCTAATCTTCGATCGGCTTCTCTATGCCACGGGTAAGGGTTTCTATTCGGTGGCGAAAATAACTGTTTTTCACGGAAGTCATCGCAACGTTTGGTCTCCGATAATTTCGCTTTTTTCCGCACTTCTCCTCTTACCCAAACTTCCCGAATATAACCACAATTCTCTCGGCTGCATGAGAATAGAACCAGGAATGACTCATTGTACCAAATGAATATTAGCAGCTTTTTGGTTCCAAACCATCCAAGTTATCGCCATCTTCGGAAACTTGCTCGTTCCTTTCAAACAACTGCAGCTCTGCAGTCCCAGGAGAATGGACCACCGTAACGCGGGTCGTGGCAAGTCAATTTCGAAACCATACGAACACCCCCCGCCCGGTAACGGTTGCCAATAACTTGTAGAAGTATAGCTTACAACGAACACCGCCGATCGACCGGCCGTCCGTCAGTTTAGTGCTCTTTGTCGATGACCTTTCCCAGCTGGATGAAACTGCAAGTACTTGACACAGTGCGGCTGCACGGCGCAACACCACACAGCTGCACACAGGTTGAAAAACAACTACAACAACTGGAAGTTGAATGTGGGCTCAGGCTGGTTTTTGAAACATATCTTGTGTTTCGATTCGAATCGATTAAATTCGATGTGATTCCCACGTAGTATTATATTTATACTTTTTCGTGTCCGATTACGACGCGCGGTGCCCATTCAAATACGAGTGGGTATCCCGCAATGCAATGTCCTTTAGCTGGGGCCTAAAAAGCGTGATTATTCTTGACCTTTGGGGACACTACTCTGCCAAGTAATTTCCCTTCATTTGGCGCCAGTTGCGAGCGATTGGGTGTATTTGTTGTCTGTTTATATTCAGGTTTTTATTTTCATACTATATTTTGTTTATTACTAACACTGGTTGGTTACACTGTTATTTCGCAATGAAAATGTTCAAATTCAATAAAGATGAATACTTTTCAAATTGCAAGGAAACCCATTATTTCTCCTATAAGATTGAGGAATATTAAGTATAGGACGGATGTGATTTGTTCTAGAAGGGTTTTCGTGTGGACCCCAAAATGCAGTCCTGGTTTTCGAATGTATCACAAAAATAATTGGTATGGTGTTTTTAGCCTGCCTTCTTTCTTCCTGATTGAGCATCCTGAACAATGCTCTTTATATCTTCACAGTGTTGCACTTCATGGAGTTTTCCATTAAGCATTTGCTCAAGCATGGACGACAACTGTTGTTTATACAGAGTACCGGTATCTATTATTCATAGGGCCACCGTGGTGATTCGTGAACAAATTCACTAGACATTAAAATTCGTTTAGAAAAAGTATAAACTGATACATTGTTGCATACGGTATGAGATTAGTATACCTGATGTGGCGGTTAAGAGCAGACAAACGACCGCAAAGGGATCAATCCTTTGCGGTCGTTTGTCTGCTCAAAACAAAAATAAACATAAAGTATATATTTTATAACAATATGGATCAGAATAAACGTTGTATGATTTTTTCTAAGCATCTGATATTGAGTTATTAATTCTTTATTTTCACATTTTGTAGTGCCGTGTGAAGACATTTGAGAAAGTCACCTAGCATCTCTGATTGATGAAGACATTACGATTCAAATTATTATCTCAATGAATCGTTTCAGATATATGCTACACGGATGACAAAGACTATGTAAACTGAAGAAACTGATTTCGTATGCGACATGCGACATGCGACATCGATTGAAAATGTTGCCACAAGCCATTTTGAAGAAACACTAAGGGCCTGATTCCCGAATATACTACACGGTGCGAACGAAATAAACGGCACGCCATTGAACTACGTTTTACGAGTTAGTGAAGTGTCGAAGATAATAATGAGTTTTCAGGCAGAATGAGCACTTTTCAAATAAAAAATCATTAATGAAAATCAACTTCTTCGTATCAAACTGGTGTTCAATGTGAGTGGAAAACTTTGTTTTGTTCATGTGATATAATAATCTCATACAAAAATTTCACCTGAATATGATTTGATATTATAATGATAAGTTTAGTGGGAAACTAATCTCGTATCCAGATGTCGACACCGTACCGTTGTCATCGCGGATACGTTTCATTCCGTTTCCATCGTGAAGTGTATTCGAGAATCAGGCCCTGAGTAAAAATTATCGTGTAACATGTCAGATGACAACGATGAAGGAGTCACTATACTTACTAATAATAATTGGGTAAAAAAAATAACTTGAAAGGTTGTCTTCGAGACACAACCATATAATTGACATACGATGTTTGTTACATGCTGATTTTGAATGAATCTGAAAAAAATACGCCAAAATTGCAGTTGACCAATTGCAGCAATGGCCTTGTTGCTCAATCGAAATCATATTCTCTCGCTCGGGTACAAATACCACCGAAAAAACAGTACAAATGCTTGAAACATCAGTGGCGATTCGAATCACAGCGCGGTCTGCACAAATATATGGTGCCCAACTTTGGAATCTGTGTCAGGAAATGACGTTGTGGTCTTATGTGTTTATGTCATAACTTGGTTCGGTTTATTAGTCCGCATATGGTAAAAGCTTTGCGGTTTGCATAAATTTATGAGAAACTAGAGGCTCTCATTCTAAAGCTATTTTAATAAACCAACAATTGAAACATTTATGATTTTCTATATTCAAATCGATTTGTTCAAGAATTCCGTGAATCAATCAAGAAATTACTGAGCCATTAGATTAGTACTCAAGCTTTTTTCCGAAGGGGCCACAAACACGTTTTAATCAAAGCGTCGCAGGTCACCAAATAAATAAATAAAGAAAGTTGGTGTCCAAGACACGACCGCATTGTTACCGTAGGACTACGAAATCATCAAGCAAAACGTCAATCTGAGCAGATTTTCAAATCAACTCTCAGAACGAATATGCACCCTTGATAACTCGCTGTCTATAGCGACACTGAAACACTGAACTTACTGAATATCGAAGACGTTTTTCAGTATCTCTTAGCAAAATTACATTTCCAACGCTCCAAACATTCAGAACGCCAACAGAATATCCGAACCAAATAGGAGAGTGTGGTGAGATGGCGGCGTCGACGGTTACCACTGCGGAACAAATTTTAATCTTCAGATTTCAATCGAAGAACGCAACTCTTACCGTTGAAAAATACCTTTTTCATATCCGGCTTGAAGCTCAACAACAGGTATCGTGTTGCATCGTACCTCGTCAGTCGCCATTCGGCCAAAATTTTCATCAATAAGAAGTGACTAACGTTGCACATCAGTTGTCTTGTGTTTCTAATAAAATGTTGCAAACACGGGTAGTATGTAATCGCTAACTGCTGCAACATAGCTCCTCTGATGTTTTTGTCGTTTTTTATATCACTCATTTATTTTTACGGGCTCAGTTACATAAGTTTGAAGGAGCCTAATTCTTAATTCTATCCTGTAATCACATTTTTACTTATTCTATGGTTAATAGGATGGGGAACAGATTGTTATTGTCCTGTCACATCAAATTGCATCACGGAAAAAACGCTGTAGAAATTCGCCCAGTAGACCGATCCTTTTGAAAATTTTAGACAGTAAAATAAAAACTATTAAACAACTTTTGGCATTTTCTTTTTATTCATACTTCGAGCCCAAGCCCGTATGCTCGCACCTTCCTCTTTACCCCGTCCATAAGGTTCTGTACAACGTCAGGTTGTAGTTTTTTTTGAACAGAAATCCATTTTCTCTTGAAGTCCGCCTCCGATTTGACAACTTTTGGGTTTTTCCGGAGGGCCTGCTTCATAATCGCCCAATATTTCTCTATTGGGCGAAGCTCCGGCGTGTTGGGCGGGTTCATTTCCTTTGGCACGAAGGTGACCCCGTTGGCTTCGTACCACTCCAACACGTCCTTTGAATAGTGGCACGAAGCGAGATCCGGCCAGAAGATGGTCGGGCCCTCGTGCTGCTTCAATAGTGGTAGTAAGCGCTTCTGTAGGCACTCCTTAAGGTAAACCTGCCCGTTTACCGTGCCGGTCATCACGAAGGGGGCGCTCCGCTTTCCGCAAGAGCAGATCGCTTGCCACACCATGTACTTTTTGGCAAACTTGGATAGTTTCTGCTTGCGAATCTCCTCCGGAACGCTGAATTTGTCCTCTGCGGAGAAGAACAACAGGCCCGGCAGCTGACGAAAGTCCACTTTGACGTAGGTTTCGTCGTCCATTACCAGGCAATGCGGATTCGTCAGCATTTCGGTGTACAGCTTCCGGGCTCGCGTCTTCCCCACCATGTTTTGCCTTTCGTCGCGGTTAGGAGCCTTCTGAACCTTATATGTACGCAGGCCCTCCCGCTGCTTGGTCCGCTGGACGAATGAACTTGACAAATTCAGCTTATTGGCGACATCCTGGACCGAACTTCTCGGATCACGTCTAAACCGCTTAACTACGCGCTTGTGATCTTTTTCACTGACGGAGCATCCATTTTTGCCGTTTTTCACCTTCCGGTCGATGGTTAGGTTCTCGAAGTATCGTTTTAGTAGTCTGCTGACCGTGGATTGGACGATTCCCAGCATCTTACCGATGTCCCGATGTGACAACTCCGGATTCTCGAAATGAGTGCACAGGATTAATTCACGACGCTCTTTTTCGTTCGACGACATTTTTCCAAATTTACGAAAAATTGACAGTGAAGCATGGCCAACGTGATCTATACACACTTATCTGATTATAAGCGAAAGCTGAATATATATTTCCTAAAAATTAAATTTCTACATCGTTTTTTCCGTGATGCAATTTGATGTGACACACCCTTTACATAACGGCGAAAAAGTCGATTTTGTTTATTTTGTCGCTCACGTCTCCTTTATAAACATGAGCAGTGAAAGCTCAGCATCCGATTCCCAACTTTGTTTCTGGTTTAGCAAACTTGTTTCAAATGTAACAACTTTGATTCGGGATCTCATATACGGATTCTAGGTACAGATCTTTATTCTAAGTTTTGATTCAGAATTCCAAGAGTTCCAGAAACAGTTTCGAGAATGGTGTTTCAGACTACTGATTTCAGTTTCAAAATTACAGTCTTCCTCTGGATGCAGGATTGTCATCAATTTCCTATTTAACCAAATAACTTGTCGATTTAAGAATCCGGTTATAGATCATAATGTCCTTATTTTGGATTTCGTAGCCATATGTTCAAATTCCTCTAGCATATCCTAGATTACTGTTCTACTGATTTAAAACTCATATTTCAGATGCAAATTTAACATTAAACCCTAAGATCTTGAATTTGGTTCCAAATACAAACGAAATTCGGTATTTGAGATTTCATATTCATATCACTGGCGTCTCGTCCGCCTGTCGTAGGACAGGTAGACAATTGATCTAAATTTTTTATTTAATTTTTTTATTATTTCACATCTGTAGCATGGATGAGGAATTATCGAAGGTAATTTATTCGTAATTTCCACATTAATTTGAAAATCCTTATTTTTTTTTGCTTGGGTGAAACTTCTTCACCGTGAAGAATGAATCTGATGGGACTGATGGGACTTGACTACACTACCAACCCGCACGCAATACAACAAAACACTACGGAATAAGCAGTAACGACTACCGGGTTCAAACTTTTCATCTGAACCCGCCATCATTCTAACACTTTTCTGCATCTTCATGTGCGACAGGACAAACGCAATCGGCTATGTATGAAGCGATCACTACTACTAATGCACTGCCTTGCGTAAAAATGGTATTTGAGGTTCAAAGTTTTCTGCTGAACGAAGCCGATGGAAAACACGCACACTATTGTTGATTGAACAGGTTACTCAATTGGTCACGCGTCGCCTTTGATTCATATATCTGATTTCAGGATATCAAAATTTTAGATTCATATTGATCATCACTGCTTCCATGTTTCAGCTTCTTTATGCCCAATTCGAGAGTCGATATACGAAATTCAGAACCAGAATTAATCTGTATATTCTTAAATTTCATACACATATTACAGATTATCAATGTTCTCGAATTTTATATTTTGATTATGGATCGTTTTTAAACCCCAGACATAGATAAAAAATACAAGTTTCCATATATCTTCTATGATTTTTCTTATTTTTGATTCTTGACAACAGCCAGATTCTTAGATTGTAGATCCCAGAGATTCGTAATCCAGATATCATATTCATTATCTGAGACAAAATTTAACGGTTTCGGTTGTAAACCTCGCCACGTTCTAACTGGGGAATGTTAGTATGATATTCGCTGCCAGAAGGATTGCCTCTATAGCGCGGATTCACTGTGGTGAGTGATGTCATTAATCGTGCGTTGTACGTAGGTATGGGGCTGTCCACATACCTCGTGGACAGAAAAAGCATGATTTTAGACACCCCCCTCCCCCTCCGTGGACAAGCGTGGACATTCCTTATACCCTCCCCCTGTTGTTCACGTGGACATTGCTCCGGTTTTGAGGAAAAAATCAAGAAATTTTATTTTTTTCGCTTAAATTTCATTTCAAGTTTGTTTCTATTTTCTATTCCATATTTTTTTTTGATAAAAATTATAGCCTTACTAATGGTAACGATTTGTCTTGAAATCTTCAATTTTTTCAACATTGTCCGGGAGCTCATTATTTTCTTCCGAATTCCATTTACGTTATCTCCATATCCATTTTAAAATATCGATTGTGAACTTATTCTCGAGTTTTTTTTAACGCTGGCTGGCTGTTTGAGTTTTCAAAAAATCAGACAATGAAATCAATGTTTGAAAACAGAATTTTCTCGTCTAAACATCAATGACTTTCGCTTTTACAGGTTCGGTAGTGCCTAATGGCTATAATGAACCTAGTAAAAACAAAACATCTGCAGTATCATCGTGATCGATGATTCCGTTGACCTACAACCCTTAATTATTAAATCATGCTAAATATTGTCCTGAAAAATTCGTGCCGATTTTAAGGAAAAAACCAAAAGCATATTTTTGTAGGCATATATCTTTTCGATCATAGATGCACCGTTTTTTCCTGAATATTTTAGCATCCTTCATGTAACTTGAGAATTCCATCCTCTCAGAACTTATGCTATGCAGTAAGTTGAAGTTCTTACAAGAATCTTAACAGTTAATAATCTGAAGATGCAATACAAGTCGGACTCGATTATATATGGTCGACCATTTTTTTTCAACAATTATTTTCAAATCCTATACATAATCGAATCTCAAGAAAGGAATTTTTCATTAATGTATGAATGTCAAACATTAATAGAAAAATAGCTTTTTTGTGATTCGATTAAGTATTGGATTTGAAAATGAACGTTAAAAGTGAAATTGCGATTATATATAATCGAGTCCGACCTGTATCTGGTGAGTAAGGCGGGTGGAGTTTTAGAAGTGCCCTAGAAGCGTTTTGGATCGTTGATTTTAATACGTTCAGCTGCTAGCAGTGCTTGTTGGAATTCATCGAAACTAGTTGCTTGGTAGAAGCTCATGATACAGATTTTCTTTCAGTCCTACCAGACCCAGCCATAACTTTCTGCAAGTGAAAACCTGCTTCGGGGTTCCATTCACTTGCTAAGATTTTTTTTTAACTCAACATTCTTGTGAATGATTTGCCCTTCAGAATTCGCTACAAATATGTATTTTCGTCGCGTTGATGAAACGAATCTCAGATTGAGATAAGTCCCTTCAAGTGTTTTCGGTAAAATTAAATCCTTATTCCGGAAGACGGTCGGATTTGAAATTAGCACAATGTTGCGTTCTTTAAGAGGATATTCTATTCTAGAAATTTGAAAAAAAACCTTTTTTGTTCTTCATATATCTCTAATTCACACATTTAAGAATACCATAGAAGAGACTTCGACGACTTCGAGAAGAAAATCTCATTATTTACCAAGTTATAGCCATTTTAGTGATGCGATATCTTATCTAGTACGACCATAACAATTAACTTCAAACGCGTTTTTCTCGAAACATGTTTTTCCAAACTGGCTCTATCTATATTTATATGAATACAATCGGTATGCATCTCTCTATCGCATGAACCTATAAACAATCATAATTTCGTAACTTTACCATTTTAAAAAAATCAAGAAACTCGAAAAAATGTTTCAAATAGCATTTTTTTTCTTCAAATTTCCGCCATTTTGTCAAAAATCGCGTTTTTGACTTGTCCGAGGTTCATGTGATAGTGGCATTTTTACTGATTCAGAATCTGTTCGATTTGTTTGTTCCAGATAACCAGAAGGGTTGGAATCTTGTACACCATGGCACAACTTTTTTTTTGAACCCCCTCACTTGATCAGCTTCTAATTATGGATATATTTTTTTCCGTTCAATTTTTGTTTTATTGTTGAAAGATAGATAAACAAACAGTGATATAATGGATGATACAAATATTCTTTATTTTACTTTTGCGGAGCTCGAAGAAACGTCCGAAATTCGTGTATCTATCCCCCTTAATCTGATCGAGTTTGTGCAAATGTTGCAAATGTTGCAACCTTGAAATGCAGAATGCAAAAGTTTATTTCGATATTGCGATATGTCAAATCCGATCGGGTTCCGTAATATGGGTTTATGTGTAGTACATGCATTGTAGCGTTTTTCGTTATGTTTCGTTTCTCATAAACGTTGATTTTCGACATCTGTAGCGAATCTACTAATTCATGTGCATCAAGGATTAATCTTTTCTTTTAATTAATCAGCAGTAGCAGCATGAACTTTCCAGACAACTCAAAAAAAAGCGTATTACAAAAATTACCAGACATCAATGAAGAACAACGTCATTGCAAGAAATAGATCTCCAGAGATACGGCCCGTACACTCATGGAAGAATTTGTTGTTCGTTGCAATGTTCAGAAATCCTTGAGAGTTCTCGAAAAAAAACAAACAGTTTTGTCATCAAGAGCAAAAGCTGAATTCAACCCGCACTTAAGTCGTGAGTTTTAATACTACAAATTTCAGGAAAGAGGTTCAGTCATATGAAAAAAATATGGATGTTTGCCCGAGCAGCACTCTCAGACAGTTCAGTCTTTTTATTGATGAATACTGAGTACCCAGGGCGGGCGTGAAGTTCAAAAAATCGTGTGAATACAAAATAGATCTCATTCAATTTTGACTATTAACTTGAATGTTTTACTTTAAAAAATACTTAACGCGTCCAGGTGGACAATATCAAAACCCTCTCCCCCCTCGACAAGCGTGGAAATTTTCGTAACCCCTACCCCCCCTAAAGTTGTCCATGTGGTATGTGGACAGCCCCTATTTTGCTGACCTGATAAGATCACTGAGAAAATTCTTTTAAAAACCCTCGAACTATATATTTTTGTTCATCCCTCGTTTACATTTGAAAAATTTTTGGCAATCTGAGAAGGTCGCCGAGAAACTCCTTTAATATTCCTCGAATAGACTGACCCACCTGAGAAGGTCACAGAGGGAATTCCTCACTTTCAAGATTACAATGGGATAACAAACTATGCAAAAAACAATAACTAATCTCTCTCGAAGAAATGCTGCTGACAAAATGTGCCCGGCAGAGCAAAAGTGCAAGTGCTCCCGTGGTTTAGTGGTTAGCGTCACGTCTAACATGCGGGGGATGTAGGGTTCGCTTCCCGTTCTGGTCGGAGGGGTTTTTCGTCAATGAAATTTCTTCCGATTTGCACTGTTCAAGAGCTTGCCACTCGGAATACATTCAAGGCGTGTTATTTGTCATAGAAATCCCCACTAGGTACTAATAAAAATGGCGCGAGTGATACTACGTTGGGACGGCGAAGTTCGTCTAGAAACATTAGTGCCATTTGAGAAGAAAAGCAAAAGTGTCTGGAATTCAAATCATTAGTAAAAAATGTAAGTTTCCGGATTTCGAAGCATTAAGATATATGCCATGGTCTCCAGTAAACGAGCTATGCTATGTCTGTAATCCTGAACACAATTGAAAAATATGAAACTCGATTCCTCAACTTTTCACTCAATGAGTTCGTAAGAAAAGCTATGGAACAATGTCAAATATCGAAAAAGGAATTCGCTTTAATGTAATTACGTCAAACACAACACACTGAATCCTATTCGTATGCTCAATCTTTTTTTTAGGTTGAAAAATGGGATCCCACCGAAGCACCAAAAGAAAAACAAAACTTTACATCGACGCATTGCAACTGATACACTAATATGGAGATTGCAAAAGGCGTCTAATTAGCATCGAACTAATTACTACAAAACCTTACACAAGCTCAATCTGCTAGTAATTCACCAAATCACCCCAATGCACGTAATATCTCGCGCCGGCAATAGACGAAAAATAACCTAGTTACTCTGTGTTCCACTTGCCGCACACTGAACCGGAGGAAAACAAACCAGCAACAAGCGCACATCATGTGTGTGTGTGGTCTCCATCCTCACCTCTCCTTCAGTTTTCCCGGATTAACTCCGCCGGTTGGGCTGATTATGCATACAAGAGCGGCTTTCTGCTGTGACCACCCGGTCCATTCAAACTCCTGCAACGTTGGAATTGATCAGATTGATCAAATTGATAATTTTTCTTCTGTTTTGTGTTGATCCAAGCGAACAGTCTCAAGCTGCTTTTGTTGCCTGTTTATAAGGTTGCAAAAAATTATACAATTTTTTGCATTTCTCATTTCGATTTTTTGCAGGCAGCAACCGCAGCGACCACCCAAAAGTCTGAGCCATTCTTCTTCTCTTGGGCTTGGGCTGCCGCCATCAGCGAATCTAATGATCACCCTCTGCGGCCTTTCTAACCCCGCGCGCATTATGCCTCCACCATAATTGCAGGAAGAACCCGCCGCAATGGTCGAACTCTATCATCTCGCCAGGGCTATTGGAGGCAGCATTGCGACACGTAACGCTGCCACAATTTCGGCATCGGTGTGGCTATGGCATGCGAACTTTTTCCACAGAGACCGGCTCTTACACCGGGCTTGAAAACAAAAATATTGAATGGCGAAACTTTCTTTCACTTTGCTGCGTTTCAACGTTTCGAGATTTGCGGCTGCCAATTGGGGATTGTGGTGCTCGTTTGATGATTTGTTTTCTCACGGTTGCAACACACAAACAAAATATCAGCTTACTAATGAGCATTCTTGAAATTCGATACATAACCACCAATTGTGGCAGCATTCGAAAAGCGAAGCATTCACCACTTTGCCCCTTATTAAGTTCTATACCTAAGTGAAGGACTTGCTTCGAGAGATTTCTTTTGAATCACTCGGAGTTGGGAAATGGAATTGATATTGAGTTAGCGAAGGAAAATTAAGCTAAATGCAGGGAAGATGTTCTGAGAGAGTGTTTTGACGACGAAGCTTTTTTTTGCAAAATCCCACATTCTGTGGAAAGGATACTCGGAATGTTCTGTGAATCTAATTTGTGAAGGTGATGAACAGAATTATCTGAATTAACTAGAATGGAGTCAGTCCGGATTCACGGCAATTCAATTGTGTTGAAAATGAATTCGACTTGAAAAGGAAACTATCTTGAAAATGAAATTGACATACATGGGTACATGCTCTATAGAAATAGAAGACTGTTTTGATTCGTATTGATGTGGTGTACATAAGCGACCGTTATTAATATCATTATTAATAATGGTATTACCAGAAAACTAATTAGTACCAGAACATATTAATAATAATCTATTATTTTTTCTCTGACTATTTCAGTGTTGGCTAAGAAATAAACATAAAATCAAAACAAAAGATCTAAATCAAAACAATAAAATTTCTTCAACGTTTAATGCGAATTGAAACGAATAGCATTGCATAATTTTGAAGAAGCAAACACTTGACGCAATCCCTATCGAGACTAAACGATCGTTTCAAATGGGATTAATACGGCTTTTGAGTCAGCGCAAATATCCTAAATGTCTTGACTGACTCAAAATTTATGAATGCGACATGCAGTACTATAAATCATTTGCCAATATTGGACTCCAATTAGTTTGATTACCACCTGAATGTTTCGAAGCCGTTTCCTTCGTCAGTTTCAGTCATAAACCACATCTCAAGCTTCAAGATTCAGAAGTCCAAACACACACTGTAAATCCCCCAAAAATGATGCGATGTGGTGATCAGTGCTGGTTGCGTTTACGAGATAATAATCGGTGCATCCAAATGTAGCGAAGTGAGTCTCATTAGGTTCGAAAATCATTTACACGGCAAGGCTGCATCGAAACGATCCACAAGTCAAGTGCTTGTGATTTTTTTTCTCTCCTTTCAATAATCATTTCCTCCTCTCCGCGGTCCACGGCGTTTCGACGATGACGACGACGGGGACCTTCAATTAGTCAATCATATTCGGAAGTTACGTTCACATGTGACAACATTCTCTTGGCTGTCTGTTTACGTGCTAGGTCAGACCGCGGCGCGGCATTTCGATACGCGTTAAGTTTGCGATTATGTCGCCTGAAGTGGCAGATGTGTTTGATGTGTTCAGTGGTTCCATGATTGAAATGCTGAAGCTGAAATAGGATCGTCATATTTTTCACAAAGTGAAGTCGGAAGCTCTAATGGGCAGTAGAGGTATTGTATGTTTCAGTTGAATGATTACTTGGACATCTCCTTTTGCCGGATAATTATGGTTGGTTAGCAGTAGGAATGATTGATTATTTCTATTAGTTTTGGCACTTTTTCTTTTAAGTATTTTTGTACTATAATTGATCATCAATAATTTTTTGCTAAACGCAGATTCATTTACTATCTTTTTTAAACGAAATGAATATCTCTGGTAATCGAAGAATTCCACTGATTTAATTACGGGATTTTAATTGAAAACAATCGTTTTTGAGCAAAGCTGTATCTATTTCTCAACACAGTTTCCTTCGAGGGCAATACACTTGGTATAGCGAGTTTCCAAAATTTCGATTCCCCATCTGTAGTACAAAACGTCCAAGTCTTCGAAATATGCCTCAGTGACACTCTGCAGATTGCCTATTGGATTTAGGAGTATTGTAATGAATCCTAGTTTCATCCATTGTCACAAAACGTCGAAAGAAGTCGATTAAGCTTCAACAAAGCCAAACTATCTGTTGAATCATCAACGCGCCGCTGTTTTTGGTCGACGGTCAGCGAACGTGGCACCCATCGCGCGGATAACTTTTTCATGTCCGAAATGTCGTGCAAAATGTATCCCACTCGTTCTTTTCAAATGCCTACGACCTCAGCTAAGTCGCGTATCTTCACTTTACGATCGTTCAAAACGAGTCGATGCACTTGTTTTACGACTTCTGGATTCGGAGCCTCTTTTGGCATTCCGGAGCGAGATGCATCTGCGGCGCTTGCACGGCCCATTTTAAATTCACTAAATCACCGATAAACCGTTGTCCTCGAAGGAGCAGAAGTGGAATCACATTTCGTCAACCACTGCATTGATTGCTCAGGAGTTTTTTCCCATCAAAAACAGTGTTTGATCAAAATACGATACACCCATACCTCGCTATACGGCCGCTCTTTATACGGCATTTCGCTATAACGGCCCTCTTCAATTCAGGCACATTTTCGATTTACGGCCTGAAATATTTCGTTATAACGGCAAAAAAAATCGAGGATTGGTTCAAAAATCACTTCTGTACAGAAGTGAATAAATATTAGACACAATAACTTAAGCAACACTACTTGTGCTTTGAGTGCTTTGAGGCACCCCTAAATCATGTCCGATTGAGCAGAAATTTTACACAGGTCATTTTTTTGGACCAATAAACAAAATGTACATGGTCGGTTCTTTAAATTCGATAATTATTTCTTTCCCATGCCTTCATTGCCTCCCAAAAGGTCGATTTTCGGCAAAAAAATGTTTTCGAGATGACACCAGATCTCGAAGTTTCATGCATTTTTAAGTCATTTAAAATCGAAAAAAAAAATTCGATTTCCCAAGTTTCCTTTACTCGAGGATTTTCGAGGATCGAAAAATCGTAACTTTGAGCGCTTTGGGGCACCCCTAAATCATGTCCGATCGAGCTGAAACTTTGCGCAGGTCATTTTTTGGGCCAATAAACAAAATGTACATGGTCGGTTTTTGAAATTCGATGATGATTTTTTTCCATACATCCATTGCCACCCTAGTATACATACACATATTCCATGTAACATGAATTTGTTTCATTTTTATTCATAGATCATTGTTGGTTTTTATGTATGTATGTTTATGTTATGTAAGTTTTTTTTTGATTTAAATGAATTTAATTTTTGATTAAAATGAAATAAAAATGAAAAGATAAAATGAATTTTGAATGATAAACCATGTTACATATTTAACGAATTTGGAACCGATTCGATTGAATTTGTACGAATTTGTATTAGAATAATTGATTCCTTATACGGTTTTTCGCTTTGCGGCCGAATTTTGTGGAACGTATTTGTATTAGAATAATTGATTCCTTATACGGTTTTTCGCTTTGCGGCCGAATTTTGTGGAACGTATCTAGGCCGTAAAGCGAGGTATGGGTGTATTCCTCTTTTTCCATTTTCTATACGAATGATCAGGTAGTGGCACTTAAACAACGGTAGTTTGTGAACAAATAAACGAAAAGTGATGAAACTTCACACATAAGCTAGTGACAGATGAACGTCTCGAAATGGATCTTGTTAATTTTTTAGTGGCACCATCTGTAGAAAAATCCCGGGACTTCTCAGCCCATATATTATTATAATAATTGTGAGATCATAACTATGCATAACTATCTGCTGATCCTCTACAGTTCAATTCCTATTCAATCGTCAAAAAGACGGGTGGGTAATGTCGGGGACATAACCGGAGTGACGTAGGACTATACAAACGGGACAGCTTTTGTTAAATATATATTTTAAATATATTGTTTTATTTTCTTCTTCTACGTGAATACCTACCTATCTACCTGAAAAATGGATTAGTTTACTGTTTACTCTTTATGAATATGTTGATGGTTCTGAAAAGAACCTTTGGTGTTGTGTTTTTGTTATCACTCGATATTCCCATCTTGTTCGGTTAAACCTTCCTGTTTAGCTATTGCGTTTGCCACTCGCCACAGCTTTCACAGTTGGAAAATTTCTTCCCATCCAGCTTGTGACATGTTGTTCAGTAAATTACATTTAATGCGACGTGCCGGAGAAACACTTTGCCACTCACTGAAACTAATTGTTGCCTTGATGAGCGCCGAACCGAAGCTGCTCTGTTCTTGATGCGAGTTTTCTGATTGTCGTGAGCAGCTTTGCAAGCCAACTCGAGCACTCCGACGGCCGAAACTCTATAATCGCTGTTAGGTATACTGCTGCTCCGGCACCAATCCGTTCGGCCTAGTTACCCTTGCGGAGCAATCAGGGAATGCGACCAACAGGGAACTGGAGACCTGCACGGTTCGAGTGAGACTTTGCCTTTCCCTTAACTTGTCCTCCTTTGTTACGTCCACGATGCCGATGCCGTACAACCACACGGGTTTACGGTTTGAAAGAAAATAAGATATTTTTTTGGGGTCTGCGTGTTTTATACTCTAGCGGTACACACTCACAGGATAGAGACAAATCGGCAGACTCAGCCAGAGGGGCGAGTCCAACGAGACGAACGAATGAGCGTTAAAAGGGAGCGATGGCAAAAAATACATTCATTACGATTTGTTCGCTCGTTGGATTTACATGAAGGCTAAAAAGGGTCCTTTTCAGGATCACAAAATTATCTTCAATCTAAAGAGTTTATTGTTTTGTTATCACTCGATATTCCCATCTTGTTCGGCTAAACCTTCCTGTTTAGCGATTTGTTGCCACTCGCCACAGCTTTCACAGTTGGAAAAATGTCCAACTAAATAAGTCGCATTACATGTCCGTCCAATTAGCTAAATGTCGAACTAATTGTAAATTACTGTACTTTCAATCTGGAAACAATTTAAGAATTGGTGAAAATTGAATAATCAGGAAAGTCTCCAACTATCAATAAGCTCAGAACAACTGCCAAATTCACATACTCATCAGATCCTGGCAAACAAATTATGAAAAAATCAATTTGTGTTTTATTATTATTTTGGATAATGTTTTAGAAAGCATTTAACTGTATTTTCTAAACTCTTTTTTGGAAGGTTTAATGGCCCTGAAAAGCGCCTTGTTTTATGGAATGGTTCCAATTTAGAAAACTTAGTACTCGTGGTTTTGAAAAAAACCATTTCGAACGCCCTCGATGCCGTCTTGTTCTGGATTTGCCACCAAAGCAGATTGTGTAAAGAACAAACTTTTTTCTTCTGCTACCTGCTGCCGTTTTGCGATTGCGTTTGCCACTCGCCACTCGCTGCAACTGCCTGTTGTCTTGATGTCCACCGAACCGAATGTGTTCTGTTCCGAATGCGGGTTTTATTATCGTCGCGAGCAGCTTTGCCAGTTAACTCGATAACATCGGCGGCCGAAACTATATGTCGCCTGCTAGGCGAACCGATGTGGTGTACGGTTTGAATGAGAATGATCGTTACGGAAGGAAGGAAGGTATTGTATTATAGAGACTTTAAACTTTTGCAGTTCATTCGTCTCTAGCCTTGAGAAAGGCCCTTTGAAAACTCTACTCTACTCTACTTCAGCGCTACCAACTCCGCCCTCTTGCCTTGAGAAAGGCACTCGATCCCTCGCCGTCCAGCTCGTCCAGCAACTATGTTGTCCAGTCGGTGTCCACACAAAGAATGATCGTTACGGAAGGAAGGAAGGAAGGTCTTGTATTATAGAGACTTTAAACTTTTGCAGTTCATTCGTCTCTCGCCTTGAGAAAGGCCCTTTGAAAACTCTACTCTGCTCTATTACTCTACTCCAGCGCTACCACCTCCGCCCTCTTGCCTTGAGAAAGGCACTCGATCCCTCGCCGTCCAGCTCGTCCAGCAACGATGTTGTCCAGTCGGTGTCCACACAAAGAATGATCGTTACGGCAGCGGAGCGGGGATTTTTAAGCTGACTGGCTGGCTCGAGAATTACGCATGTGTGAGGCTGCGACCAATGTTTCGTTTATTTTTTTCTTTTTCCTTCCGAATCGTGCTTCATTCTATTTCGCTGCTGCTCTGGTTGCCCGTTTTGGTCGGTACGATTTGAGGAGCACAAAATGGACCAATCAAAAATGGGCACATAGTGCATTTTGACAATGCTTGATATTTCACAATTATTCAATTATTTATCTCAAGAAAAATGAAATGTTATTCGTTATGATAGATGCGTAGATATATTTCCTATCAATTGATGCAAAAACCTTTGCGATCTATTGAGAAATGCTCGAGTTATAAGCGTTCCAAATCTTGCATTTTTTCCTACTTGTTCAGTGCCTAGATTTCCATTTCACCCCCTATATCTTCCGGTTAGACGTAGTCCTACGTCAAAAGCAAGCTACTTTGGTAAATAGAAAAGGAATTGTGTTCCATAAGGCCACATACATAGATAGTGACTCGCCAGATGTCCGGGAGTAAGGCTGGAAACCTCTTAAGTATCAAACTTATAGTCCGGAACAGAAAACAAGTGATTACAATTCGTTTCTGTCTATTGCGAAGGTTGCGACAGTTTCTTCGAGAGAAGTATAGAATTACCTCAAATTGGAGACAAGTTATAGACCGAAGTTTTTTTTCTTTCGACTGTGTATTTACAACCTGAACAACCTTTGTAGGAGCGGCTTGTAGAATGATTCCTCTATTTTGATTTTGACGTTTACTCTTTAGTTCTCAAAATGGCGCAAAAAGCGAAAATCTAATATTCTTGCACGTGGAACGACCGTGATAAAAGAGTAAAATAGAACAGAACTTGGAGAAGCCGCGAAAAAACCGTAGAAAGCGAACAAACTGATGTCCTGTGGCGAATAAAGTCGATGAGGACGCTGTACGAAACTTAATGGCGGGTGTTAAGCGGCGGAAGGCACGGTTGTTCGCATTTGAGAAAGCAGAGGATCAAATGGATATTTTTTATGGAGGTTTACGTCTTTCATTTCTATACTGAGGTGTAGGTTCAATGTTAAGAAATCGAGAGCGTTACAATTTGGATACAAGGTATTAAGCGTTAATATTTTTGTCAGCTGAATGAAGTGTTATAATAATCAATTCATAACGATTCAATTCAATAAAACGTTTACGAGTTAATTTAATCATTTGAGAACCCCAGCATCTGAAGAAGAAGCAACAGTAGAACAACCCAAGGTAGAATTGTAGAAGGGTTAAGGAATATATTAAAGCTGTTACTATTCCGTCATCTCTTCCTGAACTTTTCTAACATTTCGAAAGGGTTTTTCAAGGCTTCTGATCAAGCGAATTAAACCGCAGCCGAGGCAATAATCGAAGAAAGATCCACGCATTCAGCCAATTGATCCCAACCTTGGGAGTTCCCGAAATACAAGAGCTCATCGCAACTTGTTTTTTGTTCCCAGACTGAAGAAGAGTATTTGACAATACCAAAGAAACCGTCTCGTTTGATAGAAGCAACAGTGTGAATATCGTATGTTCACGAATGTCGTTATCGATCGATGATCCCAATTGGTGGGAGGTATAATTTGTATTTCCAAGAAAGATTCGAGCCCGGCATCGGAGATTCAGGTGGACCGTTGGTTTTTGACCGGGTTCAGTATGGAATCGCTAGCTATGGAAAGGGGCACGCCATAAAGGATCATCCTGGTTTGTATACCAACGCTACCGAACGTTTCGAGTGGATCCGTGCGGTGATCTTATAGGCTCTGAAATCTTAAAAACATTGTCTCTTTGGCTTATTCCCTTGTCATCGTTGAATATTCTTTTCTGAGAAATGTAAATACACCTCAGTTGTCTATTCAATCATCGCGTATAATTATTTAAACAATTTCTATGTTAATCTCAGATTTAATCAATTCGTGTTTTGCTCACTAATTTGATTGAATTTATCCCAGGAAGCCCACCTATACATCGCCATCCAACATGAACTCTCGCAAACGGTATCGATGTGCCAGAACAAGAAACTGGTACAACAAAAACTGGTTGAATTTTCGCGTTGAAAGCATTAAACCAACACAGTGCGTCGAGATTGTATCAAGAGGCTATTTCTAGCATTAATAGCTCTTTGTCGGTGGAAAAAACTTCATTCGAAATATGAAAAGTCTACGAGTGATATTTGATACTTATTGACCAAAAAACTTGTTTCAATAGTTTAAAAACTGCTTTGAAAGCAATCTATTGAATTCACAAAAACGTATACCGTTCTGAATCATATTTCGGACACTTTGTTCTAATCTCTTGAAATGCTTAATGCACTGATGAAATAACTATAAAATTAATATCACAATTGCTTCTTCAATCTATCATTTCATAAGAGAATTACATTTGAATTTACACATTATCGGCAAAAATCTAAAAACACTACTCATTATCGTTTGTGTTTGACGTTTGCTTAGCGTTCATAAATATTTAAATTTACCCCGTGTTTCATCAGTTTTCATCATCGTTAACATTTTACTGTGATTGCTTGGTAAGTGTTTCGCAGTTGACTATAGCATATAATCAAGTGTAATGTAATTTTCGGCCAAAAAATTAAAAAATAAAGTGTCCGAAATTTGATTCTTATTCCCTTCATTTGAAAAGCATTTAATTCGATGATTTTTTTATGTTTTCAATCAAATGGGTACCAAAGTAGAAAGCTTAAAAGCATATTGAACTAATTTACCTATGCATAAAGTTTAGACCTGTTTTCTGCATCATATGCCTTAAGCGTCCGAAATATGATTCAGAACGGTAAATATGAATACTGCTTGTTAATCCACTCAGTAATGGTTGTCCAGCGGTTGATGAATGTCGTCGGCTTGGAACAAAAATACTGTAATACTTCGCTCACCCTGGGCGATCCCGTTTCTATATTGCTATCGCGTGGACAGACAGGTAAAAATTTTCACCTCAGAATGCATTTTCAGAATATGCACGAATGTATCATAGAACAGAGCCTGTAACTTTCAGCAATCTTTCAAATTACTGAAAGTTTGATTAGTTGACTCAGATGCTGCTTCGAACAAATGATTATTAATCCAACGGTAATCCTACGTCAATCCTTGCGGTTATAACCCATGTCCATCCTTTATATAATAATGATTGAACTACTTGAAAAAATAAGATGATGTTTAGATAAAAAATAACCAAAATGCGTGTATTTTCCTTTGACCATATTTCGATCGTTCTACTTTTTAGTAACTCTAGAACCATGTGGATTTCAGGTACGAAAACTAATAAAAAACAAAAAAAAATGAGATAAGAAAAATTAGTTGCGTAATCGACAAGCTTTCAATTAGTATTCAATGGTTACTTCTCGGATGCAAAATACTCCCTTAAGCTATCCCCTTTTTCAACTTATTGCGCATAAAACGGGTAATCGCAATTTCTATTACACAGTATCGCTCCAGCTAGTGAGCAGTCTACAGAATTTACTAATGCTGAGAATACACACAGCAGCGGGTCAAGGAGAAAATTATTTCTGAGGAGGGTCGATAGCGTGTTGTGAATAAATGAAGTTGCATATACGAATAATGTAACCCGAGATGCAGGCTCGATGAAATGAATCCATAACTCGGTTTTCATACTGTCTGGACGAGAGTGCTTATTTTTTTTTTCATCACACGCACACACTATTGTTGTGTTGCCAAAGGCTTGCTTTTGATATGTGGTGGTGGTGGTACTCTGACCGGCTGTGACCGTAGTGTATTAACTGCTGTTTTGATTTTTCGATTGACTTTTTAAGGATAGGAGCGATAAACTTCAGTTTGAAGCCTTCGTTGCATTATAGAACAACGTTCGCAGTGCATACTGAGTGCAGTAAATTAATATTAGTTTCAGATTTCATTTAGGATACAAAAGCAGATTCGAGACTCTGTCACAATTCAATTGAGTTTCAATGATTAATATGTGAATGAGAACTGAAATTAAATTGAATAATAGCACGTGAGCGGTTTTCGTTTGGTTGGTTTAATCCAGAATCCTTGAACATACAGCGTTGGAAATTAATCTGTTGAAAGTAACTCAAGGCTATATATTGTTTTTTCATGTTCACGCAACGCTCCCGAACACGTCAATGTTGCTCTAAAAAAAGTTCCCACACGCAGATATTCTATGACTATGGCGCTTTGCTAGCCCTGGAACGGAAAAAGGAGCATCTAGATCAAATAACAACACGTACAAACATATATCAGATATCAGCTTGGTTCTTGGTGGAAGCATTGACCATGGCATTGAAACATCTCGCAATGAAGTCGACCAACCATAGCCACCGACAGCGATAAACTCGCTCGACTCGGATTGCTGCCAAATGGCACTGTAACGACGACGATGGGAAAACAATTTCACACGCTAGGGAAACGCGCCAAAGTCACACGGGATTTTTTGGTTTTCCCTGGCGCCTAATATCCCGCGGAAGAGCAATCACTTTCATTCTCGATTTATTCTCTTGGATCGATGCCGTGTGTGGATGTACAGTCAAAAAATGTTGAACAGCTGCCAGGGGTACTCTTTGATTGTAAACTCGACAATATCCCCAGACCAGACAGGAAAACCAAGTAAACTGAGAAGCATGCTGGACAGGATATTATAGGATTACCCAAATTGACCCCCATTGTGGTGATTTTTTTTTGCTGGGGATTTAAGATTCTTTGCAAGAAATCCATCAATAATGACACATATCAACATTCAATAACAATAATAATGTGAAAAATTTACAGTAAATTCTGCATAGAAATCCAAAAAACCAAACAGATCTTCCTCAAACGTGCCTATTTCGAACAATGGTCACAGTTGAGTTCGTCAACGAGTGCAAATAATGCGGATCTTCTTCATCAAGGTGCACTGCGTTTGTGCTTTTTTCGAAGAACACGTTGGAATGCCAAACATCAACCACTACTTCTTGTGTTGTTGTTCTGTATCAACAGGGCGAATTTACTGCAATGCGGAGTCCGTTGGAATCATAGGAAGAAACCTGTTCTATTGCTGCAAAAAATATATATTACCTATCTGGGGACAGAAGAGGTACCGTTGGCGCTGTTTCGTCCAAGAATGAATGATTTTGTCGCCAATATTGAAAAGTGCCCTTGTCGAGTTGTGCTGCCCCGGATTCATCCTTTCGCATGCAGCAGGACCAGTTACCACACTTGTTTTATGTTGACTTTTCGTCTTATCCTGAGCTGAAATGTCAACATCGATGTTTTCGTAATGGAATTTTGTCGTCTCCTCGAGCGCGGTTCTTTCGCTTCATTTGGCTCGGTTGCAATCTAGGGGGGAGCGCCACTTGGGATTGTTATTCAAGAAACTGGTTGGCTGGCAATCCTAAGGGTATGATACCCCTAGAAAGGAGAGGAGGTAGATTATGAAACAAGAACTAGGTTGCATTAGCAGCTTGACTGCTGACGAAAAAAAAATGGTGCCGGTGGATTTTATATTTAGATTAACGAGGGTTTCAGTTGGTGTCTTAAGTGCGACGTAAGAATAAGCCGTCCTTTAAATTTTATTAGAGGGATTTGGGGTGAAGACGGAGAACGTTACATGCGCATTGTTCACAGACGTACAGAGTTAAATGAAACATTTCCTGAAAAAATGTCACTAATTTGCTTCTTTTTGTTCTGTTTCTTTTCAGGTATGTCAGTGAATGCCTCAATTACGAGAAGTGAGATAATCCTATCCTAGTGGTAGCTATCATCAACACAACGCAACAAATTATAAATAAAACAAACACAAAAACTAAATATTTACAACGTAAGACATACAAAACGGCACAACATATTCTTCACAATCTCAAAGGCCGAAACATTCCAAACGTGTGTGTGGCCCAGAACGTGTCCAAAGTTTCAATTGTCCCTAATGCAGTTGCTAATCGAGACGAGTGCGCGCATTTATGGTATGTGTGTTTATTTTTAAACACGCATTTATTTTATGCACGCCGAAAGCATAGAGAAGCGAGTCAAGTCTGTCCAGTGCGTCCCCTGCTGAACTCTATTGATTCTCACCAGCTAGCATTTGCCGCTGCTTGTGTGAACTACTTTTGTATGGTTTTCCCTACTCGTCGTCTTGAAGATATGAATTATATACATACTCTCTCTCTTCAGCTTCCAGATACGATTTGATGTAATAAGACAGAATGAAGAAGAATGTTATAGCTTGTTTGTTCTGGCTGCTGCTGGTCCGGTTGCACTTCTCATCGGGGATGCCAGGAGATTTTCTCGAATATTTTTACACGATAGAAAACATGGAAATATATAGGATATAGGAAACTTCACATGTTTTCATATTCATATTTAATAAACATTCGAAATTCTGAACTCAAATTTTAAACAATGTTTGATCAGTCATACGGTTTTATTGAAACGAGTTTTAAATTGATTGATTTTTTTTATCATAGAGGCTTCAAACTCCAAAGTTCATTCGTCTCTGAGAAACATGTTTTGAAATTTATTGCAATAAATGGGAAATGAAGCGATATATCATGCTACTATAACCTGTTTGTTGCTATTATAGAGATTTTAAACTTTCGAAGCTTTTCCGCATCTAGCCTTGAAAAAAGGCAATTAGAAAATTGCCAATGAGACTCCTGGGAGTGCAATCCACTTGTTTACCACTTCGAATATTATTTTAGAATGCATCGAAATTTTTGTAATAGATTATGTTCTTCGTTAAAAATTAATTTGATGAACGTCCTTTACGTTTGATATGATGCCTAGGACTACCAAAATATGTGAACGGAAGAATTGCCAAACGATCATTGTAATTTACATTTACCTCTGAATTTATAGCACATCTCATGTTTACGTAGTTCTCGAACTGCGAAAGTTCATTCACCTCTAGTATGTGAAATGAAGATTTTCCCAGGCTTCTCAATTTAAATGTACGTTTTAAGGAAACATATTCCGGTCTGCACGACGACAAGCGAGTACAAAAGTACTCAACACCAAAAAATACACCCGACTTGCATGTATTTACAAAGCGGATTCCTCTAGGCATTTTGAAGTCCGTGTTAGGGAAACACAGCTCGGTGAGAACAAAAATACCCCCGACTTACATGTATATTTGCAGACCGGATTTCCACAGGACCATCGATTTTGAAGTCTGTGTTGGGGAAACCGTAATCCAATCAATCAATGCCAATCAAAACTTGGCAGTTAGGGCGTTTAAATAACGCTTGACATATTACAGTTATTCAATTGTTCATTTCATGAAAAATAATATCTTACTAAATGTGATAGACGCGTAGAAATATTTCCTATCAATTGATGCAAACATCTTTCCGATCTGTTAATCACCTTGTTATTTGTTCTACCTTTATGTTTCCGCGATTTCTGAAACAGTGAAACTTATTTTTTGAACGACCCACGTATGTATCAGTTTACACTTTTTCTTAATGAATCTTAGTGTTTTGTGAATCTGTTCACGAGTTAATATGGAGCTTCTATGAACGATAGATAACGGTACTCAGTATGAACAAAATATTATAAGCGAGGAAAAATGGAGGATAGTTACGATGTTGGGTAGCTACGATTCATCGACAACTATATTCATATATTCATCGACAACAATTGAAAAAAGAATGAAACGAGACAACACAAACCAGAAATGTAAGTCAAAACTCTTCCCATCTGCCATCCTTGGATCTCATATAGAATAGTAAGTTGGTAAGCGCAAAATCCAAGGGAGGAATGGTTCGATTTGATCCGTCTTTAATTTGTTGTATTCATCTCTTCCCGGACGGAGAGAAAACTACCGCAAAACTGTGGAGGAAGTTCGGAAAATTCGGAAAATTGAATTCCTCTATATTATACGATTATGTCATGACAAGCGTTATCCATTCGATGTTTGCGTTGATGAAATTGATCTTTGTTCGAAAGTGGAAATGGATTTTCAGGTGAAATAACACATATCTTCTATAATGAAATTGGATCGCCAAATGTGTTGGTAAGCGCATAACTCGAAAAAGGAATCGTCCAATTTGAGCTGTCTTTATTTTGTTGTATTCGTTTCTGCCCGGAAATCAATATAATGGTGAGAATTTTTTTGAATTTCTTGGAAAGGTTTCAGGGAAAGTTCGATAACGGCGGGTCGAAGTTCGCCGGGTCAGCTAGTACTCGTATGAATGCACACTGGAATGTGTTTCCCTAACACAGACGCCAAATCAAGGACCCTGGCAACCTGCGGGTAATTTTACGGGTACCCGCTTGCATTTTTGCAGCTCGAAATGTGTTCCTATCACGGACAACTAAAGCGGACACCGAGGCGCTATCGTCACCGATGATTGAATTGATCCTTTTGGGGTTACCAAATATAGGGTTGGGGAAAAAGAAATGTCGTATTTCTGATCGAAATTTGACGCTTTATTTAACATACTTAAAATTATCCAATTTAAGTCAAATATGTGCCGTTTTGTTCGCAAACTTGTTGCCATTTAGAAAGCAACTTCATTATCCCCCCTCTTAATAAACCCCCCCCCCCCCTTCTTATTTGCAAAAAACTCAGACAGCGAGTTTTCGCAAGCCTCTTTTTAGGCCAACTTAGTATCACCAAGAGCGTTTTGCATGGACCGGAAGAGATGATAATCACTTGGAGCCAGGTCCGGACAATACGGTGGGTGCAAAAGGACATCCCATCCGAGCTCCCGCAGCTTCTGGCGGGTCATCAAAGATGTTTGAGGCCGAGCGTTGTCCTGGTAGAAAACAACACCATTCCTATTGATCATTTCTGGCCGCTTCTGGTCAATCGCCTGCTTCAAACGGTCAAGCTACTCAGTTGAAGCAGTAGTTGAGCAGCTCATAGTGGATGATTCCCTTCCAATCCCACCATACACACAGCAAAACCTTCCTGGCCGTCAATCCGGGCTTGGCGATGGTTTGGGCCGGCTCACCGCGCTTCGACCACGACTTTTTCCGCTTTAGGTTGTCGTACGCGATCCACTTTTCATCACCAGTCACCATCTTCTTCAAAAATGGGTCGAGTTCGTTCCGTTTCAGCAGTGCATCGCAGGCGTTGATTCGGTCTAAAAGATTTTTTTGCGTCAACTCGTGTGGCACCCATACCTCCAGCTTTTTTTGGAATCCAACCTTCTGCAAATGGTTCCAAACGGTTTTATGGTCTATACCCAGTTCCTGGCCAATCGAGCGAGTGCTCACATGCCGGTCTACTTGGATGATTTCAACGATTTTATCGGTTTCCACGACGATTGGCCTACCAGTAATGGGTTTATCTTCGACAGCCACTACACCAGAACGAAATCGATCAAACCAACGCTGTGTTGTGCGAATCGTTACAGTATCGGGTCCATAAACTACACGAATTTTTTCGACCGCCTTCGTTGCCGTTTTACCTCGCAGGTAGTAAAACCGTAAAATATGGTGAATTTCTTGCCTGGTGGACTCCATCTTTGACGCGCTATAACTTGAGACTGAAAAGGACAATCACAACACTGTCAAAACGACACTTGTAGCACAGATTGTTGTCTTTAAATAGCCGTATAGTATGACCCGATGCGATAAGTACAACACAAGATATGTTCAAGTGTTGCCATATATTGACAATATACGACATTTCTTTTTCCCCAACCCAATACTTCTTTGTTCTCGCTGGCATTAATTTCATAGTCCTACGTTAACAATGCGGTAGATGCCACTTTTCTATTTTTTTGTATCGAATCGTTACCGGGGACGAGAAATGGGTTCACTACGACAATCCAAAGCGCAAAAGACAGTATGTAAAGCCCAGCTAACATATCGAAAAAGGTCCAGACTATGCGACCAGACACGAGTCGATAATATTCAGTTATAACAACGCTCGGTCTCAGGTTGTGCGTTAAGTTATAGACATCCCTCATAAAATTGCCACAAATGTTTCTCCGCGCATCACTCGAGAACGGATAATCCGATTTGAGCTGCCAATATTTTGTTGTGTGCGTCTCTAAAGGGTGTGTCACATCAAATTGCATCACGGAAAAAACGCTGTAGAAATTCGCCCAGTAGACCGATCCTTTTGAAAATTTTAGACAGTAAAATAAAAACTATTAAACAACTTTTGGCATTTTCTTTTTATTCATACTTCGAGCCCAAGCCCGTATGCTCGCACCTTCCTCTTTACCCCGTCCATAAGGTTCTGTACAACGTCAGGTTGTAGTTTTTTTTGAACAGAAATCCATTTTCTCTTGAAGTCCGCCTCCGATTTGACAACTTTTGGGTTTTTCCGGAGGGCCTGCTTCATAATCGCCCAATATTTCTCTATTGGGCGAAGCTCCGGCGCGTTGGGCGGGTTCATTTCCTTTGGCACGAAGGTGACCCCGTTGGCTTCGTACCACTCCAACACGCCCTTTGAATAGTGGCACGAAGCGAGATCCGGCCAGAAGATGGTCGGGCCCTCGTGCTTCTTCAATAGTGGTAGTAAGCGTTTACCTTTAGGCACTCCTTAAGGTAAACCTGCCAGTTTACCGTGCCGGTCATCACGAAGGGGGCGCTCCGCTTTCCGCAAGAGCAGATCGCTTGCCACACCATGTGCTTTTTGGCAAACTTGGATAGTTTCTGCTTGCGAAACTCCTCCGGAACGCTGAATTTATCCTCTGCGGAGAAGAACAACAGGCCCGGCAGCTGACGAAAGTCCGCTTTGAAGTAGGTTTCGTCGTCCATTACCAGGTAATGCGGCTTCGTCAGCATTTCGGTGTACAGCTTCCGGGCTCGCGTCTTCCCCACCATGTTTTGCCTTTCGTCGCGGTTAGGAGCCTTCTGAACCTTGTATGTACGCAGGCCCTCCCGCTGCTTGGTCCGCTGGACGAATGAACTTGACAAATTCAGCTTATTGGCGACATCCCGGACCAAACTTCTCGGATCACGTCTAAACCGCTTAACTACGCGCTTGTGATCTTTTTCACTGACGGAGCATCCATTTTTGCCGTTCTTCACCTTCCGGTCGATGGTTAGGTTCTCGAAGTATCGTTTTAGTACTCTGCTGACCGTGGATTGGACGATTTCCAGCATTCTTACCGATGTCCCGATGTGACAACTCCGGATTCTCGAAATGAGTGCGCAGGATTAATTCACGACGTTCTTTTTCGTTCGACGACATTTTTCCAAATTTACGAAAAATTGACAGTGAAGCATGGCCAACGTGATCTATACACTCTTATCTGATTATAAGCGAAAGCTGAAGATATAAATCCTAAAAATTAAATTTCTACAGCGTTTTTTCCGTGATGCAATTTGATGTGACACACCCTTTACCCATAGAATGTTTGTACGATTTGGAAAATTGGATCGTTTTTAAGGAAAATGGGGCAATTCGAAAATAATAATTATCATATTGTGTGGTCTGTTGCTGTCGGAACTGCATACAAACTAACGTTGGCAGAAAAAAAAGCTTTTTCGTGTGCTAAAGGGTGAAATAAACAAATAAAATGTTTATATGTATGGGAGTAGCCAAAGCTGTGGACTGCTTATCTCCGCTGACGATTACTCTCGTTGGATCAGCTGTTAGCACTGAACACTCTTTTTGAAATTACTTTGTGAGAATCAGCACACGGAATGTTGTCATTTCTAACACACACTTCATTTACACATTTTTATATTACAAAGATTGGTTGATTGGTTTTTCCTATTATAGAGGCTTTAGTCTACAAAGCTACGACTCTACGACTATGACAAAGTTACGACTGTAGCCTTGAAAAAAGTCAATTCAGAAGGTCAACCAATGAATGGTTCTGAAATCGAATCAACGATCGGTAAATTGTGGAACATTGATTATTTCTCTACAGTTTTTTCATTCAAATTAATCGTGTTTGTGGAATTGTGGATAGATGAAAGCAGCTTTGAGCGCGACGAATTAACTATTATATAGCCGGCTTGATGTATCCTGAAGTTTGTCTTAGTTGTTTTCTTCGATTGCACAAGTATATCTTCGCCGCCGCGTGCTGAAATATTCAATAGATGAAAGATTTCAACGGTGAGTTATGAAGTATACCACCGTTCCTATGTATTCCTGTAGTGTTGTAATTTTTCTATTTGCCGGTTGCCTTCTCAGTTAGATATATCATCTGATGTGGAATATTCGGAATGCGTATTTCGGATCGAGGCAATTCCTCTACAGTATAAATAAAATTAATTGTTAGTTTTAGAAAAACGTTCAAATATTCTTGAAAGTTAAACGTAAAAAACGCCCCTTGTCAGTGAAGTGTTGGCTTCTTGGTACAAATGATATCAAAGCTCTTAGTTTTTTTTTTCAGTTCATCCTACGTAATCTCTCACAAATGTTGGATGAATTCCGGTGGTAGAATCTATATTGTTGGCAGCACTTTTTTATTTCACTCTGTATCACTGCAAGCAACGATATTAGGCCGAAATCAACTGGAAAGCTTTTAACCACTCCGATCACCTCGCTCCCACAGAGATACCGAAACTAATTCCTTTCTATGGTTTAAAAGAATGGAACCCCAATTAAGTCTATTGCCATTATTTTCTATGTTCGCCTGAATCACCTCTTCGAGTACTTCAAGGAAGTCTCCCATAACAACGAACGCCACTTTGACTTGGGAATTCTTATCCGTTGCTTCCGTTGTCGACCAATACTAGCATAATAAGCCTGACTAGTTTGGGCATCATTAATGGTCGTCGATGGATTCGGGGTGCTATAATCCCCAGCGCACCAACTTTAGGCTGAACCATATAATTAGCTTTTCTTTTATTCAATTTTCCGGTTAACACAGATCCACACGCCCTCCCACACGTGTTTCGGTCGTCAATGGAACCAAGACAATGCGGGGAGAAAAGTGAACGCGTTGATACGTTAATTCACCGATTCGCATGATGGCGGGCGGCCACATCATTGGCCCGGGTGTGTGCGCACACAAGTCATAGAATCCATTAATGCCTCTAACAATTATTGCCCTAATTGTAAACGAACTCGCCGTATTGCCGTTTCGCTAGTAAACAGTGAAAGGCTCCACCATCAATTGTTACGTGATACCCTCCGCTCCCCCATCGGTTGCATGCACTTCTCGGGGTCCAGTGAATCAATGCAGTACATAAAGACCATTGAATTGGATTGGATGGGCTATCGCCATCGATGCCGCCGCTGCACATGACAAAGAAGAGTGGTTCAACGACACAGAGCATCACGGCGGATCGTTGATTCGGCCTCAGGTACAAAAGACCCGTTACTATGGTCAGACCCGAGTAGCAAACCATTTTGGGCAACATGTTACCTACTTCCTTTCCTCTTGTTTGTGTCACGCGACAACGGACTCGGTGAAACACTTAAAACTTCCTCTATCCCCGATCACAAATCAATGAAGCACGAAAACCAGGGGACAATAAAACATAATAAACAAAATACGTGCATTGCATTAATGTGCACCCACCGCACCGGTTTTCGAGCAGCTGTTGGTGTGATTACAAACAGAAAAAAAGAAGTATCCAAGCGACGCAACCCATCCGGCATTTGGCATTTGTTCACAATCCAATCAATATTAGCAAATAAATGGCAGTAAAGAATGGTTCACTACTTTCGCTGGTTCAATTCAACTCATGACAGATAGACACAGGAAGGAAGAGCGAATCCATTCACTCTCGCTAATGGAATTTTTCCAAACACAACCGCAAAGCAGCACATCATCATCCGTATCGTCCATAATCATAATATGCAATGCTTTGCGGGGGCTGTCGATTCCCATTTTCGTTACGATAGACGACGCTAGACAAATGCCAGACAAGCTGCTGCTGCTGCTACTGCTGTCATCGAATGGGCGACGCGCTGTCTCAGCAAGCCCGTAGAAAAAAAATCTAGATGTTTTCGAGCGATCTCATCAGGCGTAAAATCGGTTAAATACGTTAGTCATTACCACTGGCTAGCACTATTGTCCAAGGATATCCGCAAGCGACGCTACAGTTCCGCTGAGCGTTTTGCATCAAATTAAGTGGAATTGCTAAACGGGGACGGAACGAACATAATGACAATGATGACAATGATAATTGGCTGAATAGAACGCAATAACGTAAACAATGTGGATAGATTTCGTGAAATCGTCGAAATATGCAAAAAAAATGATCAGAAAACCATGTGCAATAATGTGTGAATGTGTGTACGCCATTTGTACCATTTGCGGGGTACCCGATGAAGCTGAAATGTGACCTACAAGTTCAAGTTACAATCCAAGATATCTTAAAAAAGTTTTGAATTTCACGCAAAAAAAGGATTTCTTTTTCTCCAACCTTATCTTAAGACGGAACAAATAAACGCGGAAGATCACTAAACACGGAAGATTTTGTATGCAGAATCTTCTTCATTGATAGCGCTAATGTTTGTGAGGAATTTCGCCGTCTCAATGTAGACTATTAGTATTACTAGACTATTACTTGCGTTGGGGGTCACTCTATGAAAAATGTAACGATCTTTTATCGTGTAGGTCTTGCTGCTAACAATTTATGTAATAGTGATCCAGGGTATCATAATATCGAGCATGTTGTTTGGTTATATGAAAAACGCAATTAATGAACTTAATTGGCTGCTGATTCAGAAGTTCGAAAGGGTATACTCACGCATATCAGATTATGATAGCTTGAGTAGTCGCGATCTTTATATTATGTTCCCCATATATGTCTTCCTTAAAAGCTCGCTTCACTTCCTCGAATGCACTTGCCCATTCTCCTTTCCCTTCCTTATACATAAGCAGAATTTAGCACCCAATGAAATCAGTTCACTGCAGCAGCTATTTTTATTCATAATACATTTCTGTAGTCATAGATTTATTTGACTTAGTTTTATATTAATGTAAATCTTAACTATTTAGACTTGGGTTTAAAAATGACAAATGATGACACCATGTCTACTGCTGCATAATTAAATAAACAGAAGAAAAGAGTAATAATTGCTTTAATGGTATTTTTGTGTACAGTTCTGCACAGAATGTGGTTCCGGATTATACCACGTTTTCTCACCTAACCCGTAAATGATTTAAGTTCATACAGGAAACGATTTGATGTACCAAAAAAGAGAAAAAATTACAGATTCTGATCAATGAAAAAACTCAACTCAAAGCAATCACCACACACATTCACAGGCCAAGATCCCGTCCGTGCTCCTAGGCCCAAACCCATCAACTTTTTCTTTCTAAGTGTTATGTCGCTTCATCGTAAGCTAGGCTTCAGAAAGAATACTTAGTTGAGATATGCTGTCTTAAGCTGAAGTAAAAATATCACTAGAATTGGTACTGCAGCAAGACAACAATCGAAAATAGAAAATTTTTGCTTCAGGAGAAAAAAAATAGGTATTGAGATACTTAATCACTTCAAACCACCTTAGGCAACGTATAAAACCAAACAATAATGTGTGCATGTGATGTAAAAATACAGAAGTACTCTCCACCAGACAAGGAAATTGACGTGAGGGATCTATCGAACAAAATTGTCTTGTGTTGTGTTGGATGGGTAGCATGAGAGCGGGTCGGGTGACGTACGGTTCTCCGGTGGAAACGTGTCTCTGGTCATAGTGTTCTACACACCATCTGTCTTCCTTCTGGTCCTAACAAATTGATTATCGTTTGTTACGTATAAATAACCTTGTTCGAGAATTTCTAGGCTTATTTGCTAATGCCTTGGCAAACTCCAGTTGTTTCTTGAAATTTAGCTTTGAGATGAAGATAGATTTATGGGCTACACCATCCCTGAAACTGTTCTCCTCTACTTCTTTCTGGAGAGTGTCTTGGTTGACAAGTCATCGACATGAGTGAATTGAGAAAATTAAAATATATTATTGGGTGTGCAACTTAAGGGAGTAATACACTATGGAAACTAGAAAAGTTACAAGCCAATTAGAGGACCTTAGTCTTTGCGTAAGGAGCGCGGATCCAAAATTTAAAACGCGTTTTTCTCGAAACTAAGTTTTGCAAACTGGTGGGAGTTCTACCTCCGGAAGGGTCCATCCGATTTTATGAAATAGTTTTTCCCAGATTCTGAACTAAATTTCCTGTCATGGTACGTAGGATTTTTTTTTGATATTTTGAAAAATAAAATTTTGGTGAATGTTTTTGACTCGATTTTGGAGGCAAAAACGTAATTTTTTTTTACAAAAAATGTCGCCATTTCGTCAAAAATCAATATTTTGAAAAAAATCCTACGTACGATGACAGGAAATATATCCATGATCACGTAAAAAAATCATTGATTCAAATCGGTCGACTAGAAAAACTGTAGAGCTCCCACCAGTTTACAAGGTTTTAGCTGCAAAGGTTCTACAAACCGGTTGCAGCTATTCAGGGGACAGTCCAATTGACACCAATTTATTTTTTGTTTGTTAAGTAATATATACCTAATAAAACTGTGATATCAGATCAATCATAGTATTTTTTTTCTTGTTGAAAAAAATCGCGAAAATTCCATGCTTTTTATGATGTTCATAATGTACTACCCCCTTAACTCGCTCCGCGTTTTTGCATGAAAAACATATTTTTTCGAAGAATAAAATAAATTAAAAAAATTATTCCAAGTATTGGCCATCGCTAGCCACTACTTTTTCCCACCTTTCTGGCAATTTACGGTTTCCTTCTCGAAAGAAGCGTTCATCTTTTGAAGCCAAGATTGAGCCAATTTCTAACTTCTGAACTACTGAATTAAAGTCGGAAGGAGCAAGGTCTATAAGGCTATAAGGCGGGTGAACCAGAATTACCCATTCGCTGTTTACCAAACAGTTTTAGCTCGAATAGCAACATCAGGCCGAGCGTTGTCATTATTTGCAACGAGACTCAACACTTCCAACGCACTAAAAATTGAACTTGTTGTGCAAAACTCAAAGACTTGTGAATAATATTTGCTTGACAGATGTCGACACTTCATGATTTAGCAAAAATCAGCTCAGTATGAATTGAAGTCACGAGACGTCAGACACCGTTCGAACAACTGCTCCAACGGCATAAAAGAAAGGTTTTTTTGCATCGAATCGTTACTAGCAATGAAAAGTGGGTCCATTACGACAATCCTAAACGTCGGGCAACGTATGGATACCCCGGACATGCATCAAAATCGACGGCCGCGCGGAATATTCACGGCCAGAAGGTTATGCTGTCTATTTCGTGGAACCAGCTGGTTGTGGTGTACTATGAGCTGCTAAAATCGAATGAAACCATTATGGGGGACCTCTACCGACGACAATTTATGTGTTTGAGCCGTGCACTGAAGGAAAAACGGTCACAATACGAACAAAGACACGATAGATTTATTTTACAGCACGACAATGCTCGGCCGCATGTCACGAAACCGGTCAAAACATACTTGGAAACGCTGAAATGGGAGGTCCTATCCCCCTCACCGTATTCTCCAGACATTGCTCCGTCCGATTACTACCTTTTTCGATCGATGCAACATGGCCTGGTTGACCAGCACTTCTACAATTTTGATGAAGCAAAAATTGGATCGATTCGTTCATTTCCGCAAAGGGATCCGTGAATTGCCAGAAACATTGGAAAAAGTTGTGACTAGCGGTGGGCAATACTTTGAATATTAAAATTATAACCATTTTTGCAGAATAAAGCATTAGTTTTTGAAAAAGAAAACGAAGAAACTTACCGGTACTCCTATTACATCCAATAAAATTCGAACTTGTTTGAGATTTGTATGTTTGATAACATAACATATTTTATTTTGTAAGTAATAAATTCAAAGAAACGTGTGTACTTGTGCAAGTGTGATGGAAAATGGAAAAAAATAGTTTTCCGGCCTGAAGGGAATGAACCCAAAGCAATGACCACCTGGAACTGACGCACTATAGTTATGAGACGTTATGAAGATGTTGGTGGGTAGATTCGATCAATTAAATCAAAAGAAAAACTATTATATCGTTATTTCTCAGGGTCCGAAGAGGGTCAGCAATCGAGAGAAACATGTTCGGTGGCTCGTAGATAATATAATCTGTCAGGAGTCGATATTTTCCCATCAATTCATGACAATGGAAATTTATAATTTGATGTTCCAACACCGCAATCGTTTATCTTTCTTCTTTTGTTAGATTAAAGCATAACAGCAAATCTGCTGTTACAAAATAAGCATATTTGAATTTCGCCTTTCAGGAGGGGTCGAAAACCAAATTGATAAAATGTGTTATTCTGTTGGACATTTGTTTTACTTGTATTATTTTCACAATTTCAAGCTTTCTCAAGCTATTTTTTTCGTATGCCATTAACACGTTGAGTCCCGCGTCGTTCCGTAGAGGCCGACGTTGAGAATTTTGGTAGAAAAACGCTGACTGACTGGGATTGACAGTTACAAAATAAGAAATTAAAAATATATACGATTCGTTTTTCGATGTTGTACAAAATTTGAATACTTTCTAGTCGAATTTCTGACTGTTTTCTATTTATACAATAAGTACTTTTGGAAGCTGGGACCGACACTGTTATTGTGCAAACGCTCTTAATGTGGGATGAATTAAAAGCGCAACGAGAAAAATTCGGGGCCCAACGTGTTAACCAGAGGCGGCCACCAATGGATAGCTCAGGGCTGCAAATTACGATGATGGCCATCGTTCGTCAGCTACCATGTTTTCTGTGGTTCGCAACAGAAGATGACAACACGGAGAGGCGAATTAATGAAACGCTAATCACTTCATTATTCGCTTATCGCGATTCGTATCTTCATGCAAGTGAGAAAAACGCAGTCAACCGTTGATTAAATTATGGGAATTCTCCCTCGTAGAGACTACAATGGATGAGAGAGGATAACCTTGTCTAATTCGAATGAATTTATGTTATCGGGCCGGGTGAATCATTTTATAGAAGCTTTTCGGTCTGATTTGGGACACAGAAAAATCTCAGCAATGCGAAGCTGTTAATCAAGCGTGAGCGCGAGTAGGGTGCTATTAAATGCCCTTTTTTGTTTTACATCATCCAAAATCGAATGGGAAAATATAAGTGTACCACCTCCGGAGAGTTGTTCCTCTTGTGCTACAAAGTTATATACCGCAACGCGTTCAATAGATCTCCGCCCAGGCGATTACGAGATAATCATAACCGTGTAGTGCACATCCAGAAGGAAATGGCATTCTCCAATTAAAGTGCGCCGGTTGGTTGATAGATGGACTCACCGGTAGTAATCACGTGCAATGTGGGGCTACCTGAAGATTCCAGTGCGATCGATTGGTCGATTGCCCACCGCACGGCAAATTACCTGTTGAATATTCATTTCGGCTCTCCTCCACTCCACCGAAAGGAGGGGGATACACAAGGGTCTCTTTCATCCGATGTCTCGTTGCAGTGAAAGAAGACATCATTATGCGTCCATCCACCACTCAAGGTTACAATCAATCTATTTCGCACCGCAAAAAAGGTGGATTGCTGTTTCACAAATTGTTCACGTTGCATATTGAGCTTGCCTCAGGCACGATATTGTTGGGTGTCTATTTGTGGCAGGTTCGGTATTGGTTTCGTTGTTCACGTCCACCATCCACCGATCCATCACCGCTCACTTTGAGTTGAGAAGAGTTCATTACCGTTTTGGACACAGGTAAACCCCTAAGTGTGCGAACAGTTTACTACATTTCCCACTTCCGCGCTCGTTTCGGTGTTTATAGTTATTGAAATGATGGGTGTTGAGAGGAGAGCATCGAACATAAGTTAACGAATAAATTGTCATAGAGAAGTGCAAATTGGCCGTTTTTCGAGATTACCAGTGATTTAAATGAAATGGGGAAGCAAAGTATTCACCTGATAGACCTTTCAATCATTTTCTCGATTTTAGTTTGTACGTACCTTAATCTTTTTAGAAGATCATAACAGTTTAACTGCCTGTGGGCAGATGAAAAAAAACCCGAAACGACCCCTTCGTTGATCGGTTTATGGTTCTACTGCGGGTCTGTGTTGCAGGTAAATAATTTTTGAATGAGTGCTTTTCTGTGTGCAGGGAAGGGTCACTTTCCCGTTTCTGGGGAGAGATCGGGTAATACTGATCATATAATATATTGGTAACACTAAAAACATAAATCAAAGGTGGGGAATTAAACCGGTATAGCTGACGCGATTTGTACCGAAAGTCTCATTACACCAGGTATACAAAGATGAACATGTGAACAGTAGACTTATTGGCATACGACCACGTTAACATGATAAACACGAGTGAACAATTTTTTTTCACACTCGTTTAAAATGCTGAAATTTTGATTTTTGGAAGATATAGCAACGAAACGAATTAAGAATCTAGAGACGATCTACGTGAATAATGTTCAAATAGTACATCAACATTAGAGAAAAATACAGGGTATTGTTTTGCATGTTTGTTGATTACTTGAAAACTACTGCAAAAATATTTTATTGCATTATAGAGGCTTCAAACTTTAAACTTTATCGCCTTTAGTCTTGAAAAAGGTCAATTAGAAGGTCACAAGGTCTCCCCAGTTCTCTCATTGTTTTAGGCTGATTTCTCCTACTCATACCCGCAAAAGATAACTGCAGTCGCAGCCGACCATATTTTTGTTCCACCACCATCATTATTCCATATTTCTAATGAACAAAACACAACACTACGGTAACCACTCCAATATGCCTTTGGCAGCGCATAAAAACAAATCATGTGTGCGTATGATGCAGATATACTGGTGCTTGTGTATATCTGCATCATGAGAACGGCATGAGAACCGACTTGGTGTATAAATTCATCGTCATTCATTCACAACAAAACCCTCCGGAGTGATTTTGCTCTCGGACTTCAGCAAAACCGCAGACATCTGTATTAAGAAAGATTGCTAGCTAGATAAAGTGAAACTGTGTTATACAAATCGTAATCTTTTATACTCTCGACCATTGCAATAAGTTGCCAAAAAGCGGAGCTTAAATTGCAATATTAGCTTGCTAGTGTTCTTGCACTGCATTAGCACTTCGAGCGAGCGAAATACACATTGTGCGTTGCCAATACATAATTTGATCATTGGCATTTACGGATCGAGGAATTATAATGTATAGCAGGGGTGGCCAAACTTTTGGGCATTACGGGCGACTAATTGTTCAAATGTTAGGTTGCGGTCTACCAATGTTGACTGTATCAAAAAGTCATTAGAAAATAAATGTAGTACTAGTAGTAGTACGGTGTCACAGACTATGTGTGAAATTTATTTATAAATAATTAAGTGAAAAAAACTTCAGAAAATATGTTTGCTCCAACTTCATTCAGTTTCAATGTTCATTTAAGTTAGTCTCCTCAACACAGAGTTATTGATTCTCGAACTGTGAGATCGTATGCTCGAGTATAAGAGGATTAATTGAAGGAAACACATAGGTCATACTGATAAATTATTCTATAGATTAAAAATAATTATTCATTACTAAATAATTGATAAGTAATACTCTATTTTCTGTAAAGTCTCATCAATCAGTATAGTTGATTTTAAAGAAACTGTCATTTATGAACATTCAAAAATTCATTTATTTTCCATAAGAATACACCCAACATGATTATTATATTCATCATTGACCTAGAGGTATAAGAACTATTTATCTAAAATATTGACCCATATTATGTAAATCAATAGGGGTCAATTGCATATTTTCAAACGTTGCCGAACTATTTCCCAAAGCAAAATATCAGGAATACATAAAGCAAACCAAACATCTCGAAATATTATGTCGACTCCTTTCACCCGTCTGTATCTATAACAGTAAAATAGAGCTGACAAGCAAAACTCTATTCAACTAGAATTACATAATAGGGTCCAATATTTAATTTTAGAAATTTCTAATGTCTCATTCATTAATGTTATGTTCATGACTATATTTCTTGAATGAAATCTGCACAATTAATTCACCCTATCATAGTTTCGAAATTAAAATAACAATACAGGTCGGACTCGATTATCCGGAGTATTGATTTTTTTTTCACTCCGGATAATCGAATTCTCCGGATAATCGAGTCAAACAAAAATTTTTTTTATTCGTTTTTTTTTGTATGTATTTTTTGTTTTTTGAGTATAAAAGAGGAATTTTATTTTTGATTCATCCCCTTTAAAGCCAGAAAACACCTTTCTCACACGAAAAAAATAAATTTATCCAGAATCTCTCAGGAGATGATAGGCGATCATATTTGATGAAAAAATTCTTCTACGCATATGTTCGAATTTCAACAATGACAGAGTTATAGAACTTTTTTTCTATTTCTGACTTTGTTGCCTCAAACTGGCTCTACATTAAAAAGTACGCTACAGAAGACAACTATGTTGCCTTCATTTGAAAGATGAGCAAATTTAGTATAGGATATAATAGTGGAACATCTAAATTAGTGTATTTTAATAAAATTTTGGAAGTGAAAAACTTAAAAGTTAATAATTTTTAATGTGTTATTATTACTTTTTTTTCTAAAAATTGTACTAATTGGATTGTTCCTATCAATTAAATTGAAGTTCTTTAACCGCTCTACAATTTGTTTTTTGACACCCAAATTCTATCTTTCTTAATTTGGCTGCAATATCTATATAAAGAATTCCTGGTGAAAAATCAAGCAAAATCTCCAAAAATCACGTTTTTTACCCCACTGTACATGTAATAGCCACTCAAATTCCACCTTAACGTTGAAAGGTTACATTTATTCTTGAAATAAGTTATATTTGAAATATTAAAAAAAAATATTTTTTTCCAAACTGTATATAATCGAGTCCAAAATTGTATATAATCAAATCACATATAATCGAGTCCGACCTGTATCAAATGAAAGGGATTGACTAGTAGAACAGAGTTATTTATTAAAAATGCAAATCCAAAATGGCCGCCACCACAAAGGTGCGCCAAATATATATTTTTTTCAAAACCACATCAATATGGGTATCAAATGAAAGTGCTCTACTAGTAGAACATAGCAGATCATGAAAAATTAAAATCTAAGATGGCCACAATTCGCAAATAACTGATTACTTTCTAATGTTTTCATTCAGATTGCCCTGTTTGTATGTATGTTTGAGTGTTTGTAGGATTGCCCCACATTAATTGAAATTTGACCCCGTTCCTGATTACTGATTGTTCTGAAATTTAGAACATACCTTTAATTATACTGTCATTATAAAACCGCTTGAAAATTCAATTTGACCGCCCCTAAAAAATGGCTGAATGGCTTGACTTGGAGAATAGACTACATTATGAACAACATAAATTCGAAAAGGTAATCGCCACTAAATAGTCGACCATGTATTTTTTGCATTCCCCTCAATACAGGGACACTTCGATATAGCGTCCAAAGGAATAATTTTTTTAATAGTACAGGGTTTTCCATTTCGGGCTTCCGAAAGTATACAGCCCTGCGCTGACAACCGTTTGACATAGCTGTCAACCAAAGCGTCAGATCGTTAGTTGAATGTCTGCCATTTTACAATATGGATCGTTTTAGCATCGCACAACGTGTTAATTTTGTTAAATTATACTATAAAAATGATGAAAAACCGGAAAATGTTTTTCGAGCATTACGGACGGATTTTGGTCGTCATGAACGGCCTACAGAGCACACAATCGCTAATGTAGTGCGTAAATTCGAACAAACTGGATCCGTAGCTGTGGAGGCGATCTGGCGTAGTGGTAACATCCATACCTCTCACGCAGAGATCACGAGTTCAATTCTCAAAAAAAAAAAATGGATCCGTAGCGGATATTGTGAAACCTGTGCATCATCGTAATGTGCGTTCGGCCGAAGTTATTGCTGCTGTTGCTGCCAGTGTGGAGGATGACCCGAATGTTTCGATTCCACGGCGTGCTCAGCAATTGGGCTTGTCAAACACATCATTGTGGCGAATTTTGCATTTGGACTTGCACCTACATCCATATAAAGTCCAACTGGTACAAAACATAGAGCGTGGTGACCATGGAATGCGTCGGGCATACGTCGATTGGGTGAACGAACAACAGAAGCAAAATGCTGAATTTTCGCATCAAATTTTCTTCAGCGATGAGGCACATTTCGAGCTCGGTGGCTATGTGAACACCCAAAATTTCCGTATATGGGGCTCAGAAAATCCACACGTGATTGTTGAGAGGCCATTGCATCCGCCAAAAGTCACTGTTTGGTGCGCATTATAGTCTGGTGGAGTCATCGTATTTCTTTGAAAATGAGGACGGCGAGACGGTAACTGTGAATGATGAGCGCTATGGCCGCATGTTAACCGATTTTTTTTGCCACAAATTGAAGATATGGATACGGATGACATGTGGTTCCAGCAGGACGGCACCACGTGCCACACAACACGACCGAGCATGGCCATATTGCGAACGAAATTTGAGGGACGCATAATTTCGCGTTTTGGTGATGCCAATTGGCCGTCCAGATCATGCGATTTGAACCCGCTAGACTTTTTTTTGTGGGGCTATGCGACCGTGTCTATGCCAACTCTCTGCAAACTCTTGAACATTTGAAAGACAAGATTCGTGAAGTTATGACCGGGATACCGCCCCATATATGCCGAAAAGTCATCGAAAATTTCCATGTTCCGGATCAAGGTGTGCGAGGAAGCCCTAGGTGGACATTTGAATGATGTTGTATTTCACACATAATGGCATAAACCAAACTTTTATTTGAAATAAAAGTTTCATCGAAATTCGAATTCTAAGTGTGTTTTATTTCAATTTACTTTCGGAATTTAAAGTTGGAAAACCCTGTATTTTTCTGAAAGAACAATGAATTATCTGTGTTTTGATACCAAAGCTTGGTTTGTACTTTTAACCAATCCCGAAGTACAACTGTTTTGTGATTCCGGATTCTAAATGAATCAATTTTTAATCAACAGTACGAAGAGAAACATCATGAGAAAGGTTGGCTTCGTCTTCTAGTTGAATTTATCCATTAACCTTACTCAAACAGCAACACAATTAAGTAATATAAGCTACGTTTCTGAGTTCTTTATTAAGTTTCGATATAACGTACAATTTTGAAAGTAAAATGTACGTTATATCGAAGTTACCCTGTATTGTTATCAAATAAAATGATTTGACTAATAGAATACAGTAAATAATTAAAATATTCCGAAGAAAGTTAGGTAAGAAATAAAAATTTAAAAAAAGTTGAATGGTTTTATTGTAGAGATACCATTGTAGTATGCTAATGGTACAGATAATTTACTAAAAACTGAAAATTAAATAAAACAGCTTTTGAGGTTATACGGATTAATGTATAACCTCAAATAATAAATTAAATAATTAGACAAGTAACAGTTAGTAGTTATCACAACCGTTCCTTCATTCATGTTTGTGTTGTTGATAATGTAGTGTATCCTCCAAGTCAAGCCATTCAGCCATTTTTTTAGCGGCGGCCAAATTGAATTTTTCAATATCATGGAATACGCAGTTTTTTAATGTCAATAGAATTAAAGGTATGTTCCAAATTTCAGATCAATCAGTGATACCCATATTGGCTATTCAATATGAAATTATTATACAAATTATTCAAAATTTCCGAAATTTCCGAAAATTCCGGATAATCGAGTCCGACCTGTACTTCATTGAAACTCGCATTGGCAGTCTTCAAAGGCGAAGTTATTTCCAAAAATTTTGTTTTTATTGATTTTAAAACCTTATGCCGAATGCTTCCAGCATCTTCAATTGGTCATTTAACAAATAATATGCCTGGAGAAAACATATTATTTGTTAAATGACCCTGGTGACATGTTTTTGTTGAAATTTGTTGAAATTGTCCCTGGTGACATGTTTTTGCTTCATTACAAGTTATGGTCGAACAACTGTATGTGCTAAGATAAAATAACTAACAATCTGAGAGAATATATTCAAACGGAAAATTTAATGAGGAAATATCTACTCTTACAACTAATATGTTTTATTGAGATTAGCATAAACACCTCAAAAAATGATCACGGCAAAAGGTGGAGAGATATTTAATCCATTGCGTTTGTAGATGACACTATCCTAGACCAGCTGGCGAGCGCCTAGGAATACCTACGCGGGCGACCGGTAGACCGCGGACTACCGTTTGGCCATCCCTGATGTATATCGAACGAAACTGAATGAATTGCAATTTTTTTTAGCATGCAAATTATCAAAATCCTTATCGCAGCGAAGATAGTTATTAAAGTTTGAGCTATTCCATTAAAACGTAATCGTTTCTTTCCCTCTTTCCCTGTTGAAATACCTTATTCATATCCGGCTTGAAATGCGCTGCACTTCGACGCTACTTTAACCCGGAAGCAATGCTCGAAGTGTCGAAAATTGATTGATCGATTGGAGAAAAAAGTCACCAATAAGTCATTCACGACTCATCATCCAACTAGCGACCAGTTGACAGCCGTGAGGCTTTCCAACTGGCCTTCTCCGAGAGATTTGTTTAGTTTACCAAACTCTTTTTTTAATGTTTAGACTATCAAGCTTCGCGTCGGGAAAAACCTCCGTTTGCGAAAGTTGGCTGTTCGCTGACTTTAGCAGGACTAGAATTACGAATTGGAAACGACATCATTTTTATATGCGCTCAGTTAATATTTCTCTTCTGTTTTGCTTCTGCGTGTAAGCTCTGCACGGTATTAACCCAAAACCTTGCACACCGAACGTAACCTTCTCGTTTCGAAATTTGAAAGTTACACCCCAATAAAGAAATTGAAGACGTTGTCCTACGTCAAAAAAAAAACAAACCTTTCCGATATTTTTACTTGAATTTAGACATTATGTAGTGATATTCGCTTAATGAATAGTCTACCAAAATATCATTCGTTTGCCTTGAAAAATAGTTGAGCGGCTCAAAAGTTACTAATTTTTAAGAATGGGGATTTTATGGGGCGATTTATTCCCTTAATTACTCCCCATAAGAGCGAAATAAAGAATGTGTCTAATATTTTTTTTGGAAATAAATAAACATAAGAGATTTGAGCAAAATTTGAGCAAATTTTTTGACTATCCGCATGTTTTATATGAGAAAACTACCGAAGCGAGACACAGAGTGGGGTGAGTGACAGAATTAGAGCGGCGAGAGTGAAAGAGAAGAAAGAGAGGAAAAAAATGAAAGAGAACAACAGAGAAAGAGGAGAGAAAGAGACGGTGAGAGAAGAGAGAGAAATGATCAGAGAGGTGATACAGAGGGCAAGAGAGGAGAATGAAGGTGAGATAGAGGAGAGCAAGAGAGAGAGAAGAGCAAGCAGATGGATAACAGAGAAGAAAGAGAAGAGTGAGGGTGAAAGGAGAGAAGGTTAGAGAAGAGATATTGAGAAGAGAGATTGTGAGAGAAGAGAGGGTGAGAGGAGAGAAGGTTAGAGAAAATATATTGAGAAGAGAGAGTGTGAGAGGAGAGAGAGTGTGAGAGGAGAGAGAGTGTGAGAGGAGAGAGAGTGTGAGAGGAGAGAGAGTGTGAGAGGAGAGAGAGTGTGAGAGGAGAGAGAGTGTGAGAGGAGAGAGAGTGTGAGAGGAGAGAGAGTGTGAGAGGAGAGAGAGTGTGAGAGGAGAGAGAGTGTGAGAGGAGAGAGAGTGTGAGAGGAGAGAGAGTGTGAGAGGAGAGAGAGTGTGAGAGGAGAGAGAGTGTGAGAGGAGAGAGAGTGTGAGAGGAGAGAGAGTGTGAGAGGAGAGAGAGTGTGAGAGGAGAGAGAGTGTGAGAGGAGAGAGAGTGTGAGAGGAGAGAGAGTGTGAGAGGAGAGAGAGTGTGAGAGGAGAGAGAGTGTGAGAGGAGAGAGAGTGTGAGAGGAGAGAGAGTGTGAGAGGAGAGAGAGTGTGAGAGGAGAGAGAGTGTGAGAGGAGAGAGAGTGTGAGAGGAGAGAGAGTGTGAGAGGAGAGAGAGTGTGAGAGGAGAGAGAGTGAGAGGAGAGAGAGTGAGAGGAGAGAGAGTGAGAGGAGAGAGAGTGAGAGGAGAGAGAGTGAGAGAAGAGAGAGTGAGAGGAGAGAGAGTGAGAGGAGAGAGAGTGAGAGGAGAGAGAGTGAGAGGAGAGAGAGTGAGAGGAGAGAGAGTGAGAGAAAGAGAGTGAGAGGAGAGAGAGTGAGAAGAGAGAGAGTGAGAGGAGAGAGAGTGAGAGGAGAGAGAGTGAGAGGAGAGAGAGTGAGAGGAGAGAGAGTGAGAGGAGAGAGAGTGAGAGGAGAGAGAGTGAGAGGAGAGAGAGTGAGAGGAGAGAGAGTGAGAGGAGAGAGAGTGAGAGGAAAGAGAGTGAGAGGAGAGAGAGTGAGAGGAGAGAGAGTGAGAGGAGAGAGAGTGAGAGGAGAGAGAGTGAGAAGAGAGAGAGTGAGAGGAGAGAGAGTGAGAAGAGAGAGAGTGAGAGGAGAGAGAGTGAGAGGAGAGAGAGAGTGAGAGGAGAGAGAGTGAGAGGAGAGAGAGAGTGAGAGGAATAATAAGAAATACAATTAATAGTAAGAATACAATTTGAGCTGGGGAAATTGGGAAATGCTTGAAATTTTACATTTATTCCATTGTTATCTCAAAAATAAAAGTTTTTTGTGATAGATGCGCTGAAATATTTCTAATCAATTGATGCAAACATCTTTCCGGTTTATTAGGGAATCTTAGGTAATTTTTCCTACATGTTAAATGTTAAGAATTTCATTTTATTCCCCATATCTTGCTGTTAGACGTAGCCCTATGTCAACAAATTTTTCCAGCAAAACTTCAATAAGCTGGATGCAAAATTACACATTAAAAAGTTACTATTTTATCAATTTTGTGATTTTTTTGTGAGGATCAATGAGAATTTGAAAATTGAGAATTAAGAATTGAGAATTGAGAATTGTGAATTGAGTATTGAGAATTGAGAATTGAAAATTGAAAATTGAGAATTGTGAATTGAGAGTTGATAGCTTAGAACTGTTAATTCAGAATTGAGAATTGAGAATTGAGAATTGGGAATTTAGAATTGAGAATTTAGAATTGAGAATTGAGAATTGGAGGCGATCTGGCGTGGTGGTAACATCCATGCCTCTCACGCTAAAGGTCACGAGTTCAATTCTCACTCCCGACATTCTTCCAAAAAGTGGAAATAAAAGTGACGAACCAGCGAAATGAGTTGAAAATCACTATAATACAGATAAAAAAAAAAAAGGATTGTGAATTGAGAATTGAGAATTGCGAATTGAGAATTGAGAATTGAGAATTGAGAATTGAGAATTAAGAATTGAGAATTGAGAATTCAGAATTGAGAATTGAGAATTGAGAATTGAGAATTGAGAATTGAGAATTGAGGATTGAGAATGTTAAATATCATTGAAACCGAGATGATTTTCATTCCAGAAGGAGCTAAATTGATATTTTATTCTGTTTTGACAGATGATGTGGATGACATATTCTAATCCCGTTACATAAATATCGTCACAATTTTTTTTTGTTGGGGGTTTGTTGTTTTTCACATTTTTAATTTGTCCAGTCAACCTACTCAGAACAAGTGAACGGATTCCTCTTTTTCATGGTTTTTTTCCACTTTAAGATGTTCCGAACATTAGCGATGTGTGTCGCCACGAGAACATGAGACTGACTGCGAACGAGATCCCAAGAGCCAACCATTGACTAAATTCATCCCACACACCCTGTATATGATTATAACCTGGAACCCTGCGCCACCAATGATAAATATTTATGATTTATCTTCCGCTGTTTGAATCTTTCAAGCATGAAAAGCCTTCCTTAGAAATGGTTGCGAGATTTTGTGAAACGCTTGAAACCGAAAGCCCCTTAATGGTAGTCTTTTGACAGTTGAATAACGATCAACGTTACCGAATCTCGCTTTCTCCTGAGACCTATATGTTCGGCGCTTTATGCCGCGACTCTTTATTGATGGGATAAAAGTAAATTTCACCACCGAACACGGATCGATCTATGAAAACTGCACGTCAATTACCGGCATAAATGTCGCTTGCGCATTGCGCGCACTTGAGTGCAATTAAGTTTGCCACATTTCGCGATGTATGAGACATATTTCTTGTTGTGCAACAAGCCCAAATCCGTTGTCGAAACCCTTAGATGACAATTCCTTGGCACGTGCACTGCCGGTGGCGATCTCGGCAGAGCCGCCCTGCAGAGGCTAGCGAGAAGTATTGATTTCATTTGAAAAACCATTAAACCGTGCGGCACGAAAATAACATTAACGGAAAGAAAACAGTGCGCAACACACAAACGTCGAAGTAATAACGAAGATGCCAATTAATCGTTTAATAAGTTATCTATCTTCTTGCTTCCTCTTTAAACCACCGCTCAGGGTACTCCCCCGCGAGCACGAGAAAGTTTGATAGGTCTCTCACGAAGTGGGCAATTAAAGATATAAGAAGGTGTACATACAGTTCCGGCACGATTCGTCGTAGCCAGTGAGAAATATACAGAGCAACTTACCACTCTCGTGTTTTTGTTTATAAGTCGAAACATAAAAACATAAATCAGTCGCAAAAGTTCACTGGCGCTGGTTGCCGGTACGGCTCTTTATTTCTAGCTGCTCTAGTGCACTAACCAACTCAGCCGCCGGGTAGATGTGGATGAAAATCTTACTGTTGCTAGACTTAGATCAAAGGAGATCATAAATAAAGTTGCGCTAGATTTGCAGGGTGAATCGAATTGGGACCTGTGCGGAATCGGAATGCTTGTGTTGCGGATAGCATAATTGCTTCCGTGGTCGATTGCTTAGCGTCACATTTAGTGTACCGGGATTTGGGTTCGATTCCCGTTCTGGTCAGGGGAATTTTTGTCGAAGAAATTATCTCCTATTTTCACTGTGGTCACGTATGTTCTAGAGCTTGCCACTCAGAATGCATTCAACGCGTGTTATTTGGCACAGAAATGTCAACTAAGTACTTATAAAAATGACGCAAGTAAAAGAGTAGTGCGGGGCAAAGGTGCGCATTGGCCATTTTGAAGCAAACGAGCATAAAATTTCGACAACAGTGTAGTCGTTCGATACATTATTACACCAGCAGCTCACACATATAAAAAAAGATACATTTCATGAAGGTGGCAAAAAGTTATAAGATAAAAAGAGTTTTGCGATGTTTTGATCTATTTTTTTCAGTTTTGGAGATGACGATTTATTTACCTCAAATAACTGGAAAGTTCGAAACTACACTGTCAAGGAAAGCTTCATTCTATAGTAGATGATAGTGCGTATTCGTTTTTGTGAAAAATTTCAAGAGCTTTTTTTTAAAAATTCGATTAGTTCAAAAATTGCTTGCGGGGCAAAGGTGCGCAATGGCTGTGGTGCGAAAGTTCGCAAGTTCCAAGATGAGGAATAAAAATAAACAATTGCTTGAAAATAATTCGAAATCAATTTCAAATGAAAAATGTTTTTATTTTCACCATGCATTCAATTGAATAACGGTTATGTTTTGTTTATGTTTATGTTTTCACAATACACTTCAAATATATATTGCTTTTTTCAACAATGAGTTTCAAATAAATCAAGTGAAGGTAACTATGTATTCATAAACTTGATCTATATAAATAAAAATGATCTGGTGTCCGTTCCTCATTAAAGGGTGTGTCACATCAAATTGCATCACGGAAAAAACGCTGTAGAAATTTAATTTTTAGGAATTATATCTTCAGCTTTCGCTTATAATCAGATAAGAGTGTATAGATCACGTTGGCCATGCTTCACTGTCAATTTTTCGTAAACTTGGAAAAATGTCGTCGAACGAAAAAGATTGTCGTGAATTAATCCTGTGCACTCATTTCGAGAATCCGGAGTTGTCACATCGGGACATCAGTAAGATGCTGGGAATCGTCCAATCCACGGTCAGCAGAGTACTAAAACGATACTTCGAGAACCTAACCATCGACCGAAAGGTGAAGAACGGCAAAAATGGATGCTCCGTCAGTGAAAAAGATCACAAGCGCGTAGTTAAGCAGTTTAGACGTGATCCGAGAAGTTCGGTCCGGGATGTCGCCAATAAGCTGAATTTGTCAAGTTCATTCGTCCAGCGGACCAAGCAGCGGGAGGGCCTGCGTACATACAAGGTTCAGAAGGCTCCTAACCGCGACGAAAGGCAAAACATGGTGGGGAAGACGCGAGCCCGGAAGCTGTACACCGAAATGCTGACGAAGCCGCATTGCCTGGTAATGGACGACGAAACCTACGTTAAAGCGGACTTTCGTCAGCTGCCGGGCCTGTTGTTCTTCTCCGCAGAGGACAAATTCAGCGTTTCGGAGGAGATTCGCAAGCAGAAACTATCCAAGTTTGCCAAAAAGTACATGATGTGGCAAGCGATCTGCTCTTGCGGAAAGCGGAGCGCCCCCTTCGTGATGACCGGCACGGTAAACGGGCAGGTTTACCTTAAGGAGTGCCTACAGAAGCGCTTACTACCACTATTGAAGCAGCACGAGGGCCCGACCATCTTCTGGCCGGATCTCGCTTCGTGCCACTATTCAAAGGACGTGTTGGAGTGGTACGAAGCCAACGGGGTCACCTTCGTGCCAAAGGAAATGAACCCGCCCAACGCGCCGGAGCTTCGCCCAATAGAGAAATATTGGGCGATTATGAAGCAGGCCCTCCAGAAGAACCCAAAAGTTGTCAAATCGGAGGCGGACTTCAAGAGAAAATGGATTTCTGTTCAAAAAAAACTGCAACCTGACGTTGTACAGAACCTTATGGACGGGGTAAAGAGGAAGGTGCGAGCATACGGGCTTGGGCTCGAAGTATGAATAAAAAGTAAATGCCAAAAGTTGTTTAATAGTTTTTATTTTACTGTCTAAAATTTTCAGAAGGATAGGTCTACTGGGCGAATTTCTACAGCGTTTTTTCCGTGATGCAATTTGTTGTGACACACCCTTTATTTAACTCAAGAGCGGAGAAACGGATTTAAACAGCCAGTATCAGGACTGATGCGTGTTAGTATGCATCAGGTTTATATGTGAAAAAAGAAATTATATACCGTGAGTATAGATTACGTACATTAAAAATTATTTCTGTGGGAACGGGATGATTTATATCAATATACCAATTGTGGGTGGGACGAAGTTCGCCGGGTCAGCTAGTCTGTTAATAAAAACGAATTCTGTTTCAAATGTTGGACATTTTCGAATATCTTATATTGTCAGTCTCCTCCCTCCCAAAAATTTCCACCTAGTATGTTCGATCATAACATCCACTCTTCTCACCCATAAAAAACCATAGAACACCTCACTCCTGCCTACTGGACGGTGCCTACACTCTCTAGTAATGATGCTTCTCCCGCTTCTGATGATAAAGCATTGATTTTTGTTATAAGTTATCTCAGAAGTTCAATTCAATAAGTGCACACCTTTGCCCCGTACGGTACGCACCTTTGCCCCCACTATGGGGCAAAGGTGCGCATTTGTCTTCTTGTATTAAAATAGGTATTCGTCCAATTACAAACACAACTCGTGAAATGCTTGTACTACGTTTCGAAGGTAATACATATAGTTACAATTTGGTAAGCAAACGGAATTTTATTTGCTTTTATTTCAAGAGTTATTGGACAACAACAGTTAGGTGCGCACCTTTGCCCCGCACTACTCTACTACGTTGAGACGGCGAAATTCCTCTAGGAAAGTAAGTGCCATTTATGTTAGTGAGTAAGTAAGTAATAGCATAATTAGAAATAAGGATCATACATTCTGTGTTTTGTATTGTATTGTAATGTGAATCAGAATAAACTTTGTATAATTTTAAACGTTGTTTGGAAATTGAGTCATGAGTACTCTTTTTTGTTGTGCAGGCATTTGTGAAAAACTTCACATGTGACATTCATTGAATTTCTGCCTTTTGTCGTAGACGTCTTCAGGCAACACTATAAAACAAGTATAATGCTACATGTTTTCGAAGTTGCCATCACTAAACTTTCAACTTCCGTGCAACGTAAATCAATCAGCGCCAAACATGCGTCCAACTTAGCTTGCACACAGAACCAAACAACAAACAGATATCTAACATTATACGCACCGATGGTAGTTTGTAAATTTTTGTAGTACCATTTGGAGTTCAAGAAGAGTTAAACAGATTTCCTAACAATGAAAAGAATTACATTAAAAAATTATTCCGAACAATCACAGTCCTACGTCAAACTTACGTTCGTCCCCCAAGGTAGAAGGGTCTTTTGTGTCAAACTTTTTGTTTTTTTTTCCTGGAATGACAGTATATCTCCGCGTTTCATGCAGTTTTAAGACATTTGGCTTAATTTTTTTTCGGAAACATCATTTTAATGTATAACTACACATATTTTACATGTTTTTTTTTACACAGTTCACATATTTTCAGAGAAGGTTTATTCAAATAGCTTTTATTCGTTAGTAGAAAAATCGCTCAAGCAGTTTCAGAGTTACAAATTTTTAAAAATGGGTACATTCATCGAAATCAGCATGTGAGAACTCAAAAAAAATTCCTGGATTTTTTCATACTTTATGTAAATAAATCTGGTCTTCCTGAATAAAAAAATCGTGAAATGTAAGAAATACGCGGGCAGAATCATGAGTATAATCATTTATGTTTGTTAAATTTTGTTACCCTGAACTTTGATTTTAAGGATCATAACTTTGTGGCTATCTCGAATGTGTTGCTGAATAATAGCTATTGCGCTGGAGCTGATGTGGGCTCGTTAGATTTTAATCAGTATATATTTCATTTCTACATTCTAATTCTAATTATTCTAATTCTTCTCATTCTTAAACTTTTTCAATTCATTCGCCTCTAGTAGAAGTCTTTTTTTTTATAATTCGTTTATTTGTACAGGCTCAGTTACATAGGTTTAAAGAAGCCAAACTCTCAACTATACTTTTACTATTAACATGTTTTCTTAATTCTACGGTTAATGAAATAGGAAACCGATTACTCGCGGTCGACTCGAGTTTAGAAGGGTGACACATTTTCCTTAGGAAAAGGATGGGATGTAAGGAGATTGTAACCATGTTCACACTCACACTCACTTTCACATTCATACTCACACATCACACTGAATTCTTAAACTATCCTCACATCTAATATGTATTAACAATTTAACTTATTCTAATGTTAGGGAACCGATAGCTCGCGAAGGACGAAAAGGAGGAGAAAATGGGGGGGAAAGGATGTAAGAACAATCACACTCGAAGATCGATATCTTTAAGGAAAACATATATTTGGGACATGTAATCAAGGTCTAACCGAGCCAACACATCTCTCACCGGCACATTGGGCTGCCTTCCTCGGGCCCGAAGGGAGTTTTCTAAATTCGATCTGGCGACAAGATATAGCTCGCACGACCAAACAACGTGTTCGATGTCGTGGTAACCATGGCCACAAACGCAGAGATTGCTGTCGGCAAGCTTGAAACGAAAAAGCAGCGCATCTAAAGAACAGTGATTGGACATGAGTCGGGAGAAGGTCCGAATAAAGTCCCGACTCAAGTCCAGACTTTTGAACCATGGTTTGAGGCTAACCTTAGGGATAATCGAGTGGAACCACCGGCCCAATTCATCTTCGTTCCACTTGCGTTGCCAGTTAGCGATGGTATTTTTACGAACTAAAGAATAAAATTCATTGAAGGCGATTTGACGCTGATAAATATCGCCTTCAATTGCACCTACCTTTGCTAATGAGTCAGCCCTCTCATTACCCGAAATGGAGCAATGTGAAGAGACCCAGACAAAGGTAATGACATAACAGCGTCTGGATAAAGCACACAAAATTTCTCGTATTCTCTCAAGGAAGTACGGCGAGTGCTTTTCAGGCCTCACTGAACGGATAGCTTCGACAGAGCTAAGACTATCCGTTACAATGTAATAGTGTTCAACAGGTCGTGAGGCGACGCTGTCCAGCGCCAAGTGAATTGCTGCCAACTCAGCAATATACACTGAGCAAGGATTATGAAGACTGTGGGAGGTGCTGAAAATTTCGTTGAACACTCCAAATCCTGTGGACTCATTCATTGAGGACCCATCTGTATAGTACATATTATCACAATTGATACGCCCATACTTTGCATTGAAGATCGTAGGAGCGATCCTCGATCGAAGATAATCTGGAATTTCATGGATTTTCTCCTTCATGAACAGATCAAAATGTACAGAGGAATTGATGTAGTCAGGAAAACAAACACGGTTGGGAATATACGAAGAAGGATCATGCTGCATGGTGATGAATTCATGATATGAGAATGAAAATTTAGCTCGATAAGCTGCTCAAAATTTCCGATCACCAATGGGTTCATAACCTTACACCGGATGAGGAACCGAAGAGATAATAAATTGAAGCGATCTTTTAGTGGGAGTACGCCTGCCAAAACCTCGAGACTCATGGTATGCGTTGAGGGTATACATCCCAACGCAATACGGAGACAAAGATACTGAATTCGCTCGAGTTTAATGAGGTGTGTTTTGGCAGCTGATTGAAAACAGAAACTGCCATACTCCATCACTGAGAGAATAGTTGTTCGATACACCATAATGAGATCTTCGGGATGGGCTCCCCACCAGGTGCCGGTAATTGTACGGAGAAAGTTTATTCTTTGTTGACATTTTTTACTCAGATACCTAATATGGGCCCCCCAAGTACATTTGGAGTCGAACCAGACCCAGAGATACTTGAATGACATAGCATGAGTGATCGGTTTACCCAAAAGTTGAAGCTTTGGTTTTGCTGGTCTATGCTTCGAAAAAACCACCATCTCTGTTTTCTCCGTGGAGAATTCGATTCCTAGCCCAATGGCCCAGGTGGAAAAATTGTTCAAAGTATCTTGTAAGGCTTCTTGCAGGTCGGATTTATTTGATCCTACAGTAGAAGTCTTGAAAATGATCAATTAGAAAAATTTGACCCAAACTTTCAGTCTTGAGAAAGGCCATTTTGTACATCTCGCCACCGTCATCGACTGGTTGTAAGCTGGATGACACCATTCCCAATGAATAACTCACAAATTATGCTACGAACCTTTTTTCGCAGAACGACAACAGAAAACCGAATCGATGGTGTGGGGGAAGCGGAGACCAATTTTCACCAGTTTTCAATCGAAGAACACGAAGAACAAGCTATCACCGCAGTAAAATACTTCTTTGCATCCGTCATGAAATGTGCTGCACTTCTATGCCACTTTGTGTCGAAGTTTTTGAAAGAGCTCTAGTCAAAATTTTGTTGCCATGAAAGGGGCCGAGGTTTTATGGAAGCAGCTGAAGATAGTGATGATTCATTTTTGTTCTCACGAGAACAATTGGTGTATTGTGTATTGGTTATTTAGAAATGCACGCAATGTATCCCTTCTTCTAGACACACACATACTACAGTCACGGGCGACCATTAATATCACATGAAAACAAAAATGCTTCGTCTGACCAGTCTTACACAAAAACAATCTCCAACACTCTCCGAAAGGGTACGAAAGCCGACGCGGTATGTTCCATCTTTTCATCGAGCCACCGCTGTCGTCCGGTCGCTACTTGAATTACTGATGAATCATTAAAGGGGCGATAATGTTTTGTTTCACAAACACTATTATTCCACATTTCTTAACACTCCTATACTCGCGCATTGGTCTGTCAGACCGAGAAATCAATAATTCGTTCATTTCTCAGAAAACATCAACACTACGACTTTGCGATTCTCTCTAGCTTCGTTTTTCGTCGTTCGTCATCGTTTGGCGTATCGGCATGTGTTGGTACAAATGGGACGTGTGTCACCTTTTTAACACTTTCGGTCTGACACACCGACGCGAGTATAGGCGTAACTTTTTTGGACAAGTGCAATTTTTCATATTCTAGAATATTGTTGAATGAAATGTTTAAATAAAGGTTAGTGGTGTGGAATATTTATTAAATATAATGCATAAGATCATTACCGGACTATTCTTATTTGATTTCAGTCCCTTTGGTAACCGGATTGAACGGATACATATATTAACTATTCGTCGATATGGTCGTCGCTAGATTCACGTTCAAAAAATATATAAATGTTTGACTTTCGTATAGTTATTCGCTAAATATAATGGTCATACATATACACACTTGTGAAAGAATTTCACTTGTGGAAGAATTGTAAACAGTAAACTATAAACTAATCGGTGGCTTATTGTAATTTTTAACATTTACAGTTTCGGGGATATTTTTTATAATGGACAATATCGACAAGAAAACAAGAAAAAGAAAAGGAAGTTCCTAGAAATCCTTTTATATCATTTTTTTTAGATGAGGCATAAATCTAAAAAAAGGCATTAATTCTTAGTTTACCAAGAAAACAGAGACAAAGAATATTAAAAATATGCAAATTTTATATTCCAGAACCTTTTTCATGTGGTAATTACCTAGATGGTCGTTATACATTCTTCTCTTCAATAAAAGACCAGAAAAACACTCAACAACTGCATGAAATGTAAAAATTATGTTTGTTTCGAGCATGTAGTTATGCTATGTTCTAATTCTTACTCCAATGAAACCACAATCGATTAATATGTTTTTATGTTATTTTATAGCTCTTTATACTTCCATGAATTATATTCAGTTGCTTACTTTTAATTAATAACAGTGAAAAATTCGAATTTCGTTATTTGTGTTGGAGTATCAAAAATTACTCTATTTTGACGAGGCTGAATTAGATGACTATTAAAACAAAATAACATAATAACATTTGGAGTTTTTTCATTCAATAATACCCTCTTCTTCAATTAAATGCCAATAAAGCCTGAAAAATGCACAATGGCAACATTACAGAGAAGTTCAATTTTCGGTCTGTGACACCGTGCGCGAGTATACGTGTTATGATTTTGCACGCGAGTACAGGAGGGTTAATCACCTTAATTTTTCTTTGAAACGCATGAATATAACATCAACGTTGTCGTGTGATGCGCAAATACAAAAGCACTCTCAGTCGGCAGGGAAATCGATGCGGTGCCTCAACCGAAAAAAATACTTTACTGTGTATTGGATCGATAGCACAGGAACGGTTTTCCGGCGGAAACGTGCCTAAGGTCCATAACGGAAACTCTTTTAGAAAAATAGTTCTAAAAAGAAATTAGTTTAACTTCTTTTTGTTCGAAATCATTAATTATTTATCACATGTTCAGTTTTTAGATTCTTATTCCACATTCCATACCTTTCTGTTAGACGTAATCCTACGACAAATGCATGAAAAAAACAGCGAGGATCGAAGCAGTGGATGTATATGAACACTTATGTAACATATGTGGCATCCCAAGTCATGGTCATGTAGCTCTGCAAAACTCTTGAAACACGATTTCTGTAACGCTGAAAGCTGATGCCATTCTAACTTTGGCATTTGCCAAGTGCGACTTAACATGTAAATAAGCTATCCATCACCGTGTTGGCACAATAGCCTTTACGTCACTATCTTCCAGTTTTCCTCCTTACTTCTAACACGGTAACGGAAAACCGCAAGGAAATCCGATATCGTCTAGCTAGCTAGCACTGTGTGACTACGGCGTCTAATGTCTCGGGCGACTGGCGTTTCGGAGGAAGTCAAAAAAAAACAACTGCTTGAAGAGACCTCACTCACTGTCCTTGGATGGATGAGCTTGGAGCTATTCTTACTACGGCGCGTGTATCGTTGAACGTCACATGGTCAGAACGGGAACAGCAGGGAATATGTTGCTGTTGCTGGATGACGTCGCTCAAACCGTGGGGATAAGTGCTGATGCGGTGCGGTTTCATGAAAACGAGAGGAAAAAAAATTGAAACTATTATGGAAATGGAGCTGCGTCTCCTGCTGCTGCTGCTACTGTTCGTGTTTGATGTTTCTGCTCGTCTTCCAAATGTTGTTATTCACTTTCTTTGTTTTCGGGATTTGTCTTGTTTCCATCTCATCTGAGGAGAATATTTTTTGAAGACTGGTCGGGATAAATTCTTCGTTGTGATTCTTCAATCAACGAAATTGCCGACAGCTGTAACGAAACAGTGTTTTGGATCCCATAATTGGTACGTTGACCACAAGGCAATCATCATTAGTAGTTTGCTAGAAAAGCCACTTCTTTTCAATGCATTAAAATGACATTGTTTTTTCGGGAAGATTTCAAAGGGTAAAAGTATTGCTTTGGTCATCAAAACGTTGCATGGCCGGAATGAAATATATACCATTAGCAAGAATTTCTGAGCTTGATTCACGATTCTTAGGGTACACCTTCCTGAATTGGGGTGGCTTTTTGCATCTTTGTTTTTTCCAACGACGATATTCGATCGCTCGAATTTTTCTCTCCCAGGAATATCCGGGCATTGAGTTGGTGAAAGCTCGGATAAGCTGGAAAATAATTGTCATAGGACGAGGTTACCCTTTGCATGAAATACTAGTTTCTAATCGTAGCTTTGCGCGTCGATCATCGAGGAACCATCGATCCACGACGGCTTCTACAAGCCTTTCTCCGATCGCTCAAGGCTTACGAAAGTCTTGACAACATGCCTATCGACGTCTCGGTGACGATCAGCGACAAATCGTGACCACACAAGTATGCCTCTAATTCAATTAAATTCTTCGCCTCTTGCAGATTATAACGAGAGAGCGCGTGCTTTCGATACCTATAATTTAGCGTCTCCTCTGTTGCATACGTCTGTCAGTTGCGGCAGATCGGATGAACCACAATTGGCACAGAGTTAATCCGCCGAGTCGAATCGGTTGGTGCGAACGCGCGCGCGGTGTAGATGTGACAATGGTGGTGTACCCATCATCTCGATCAATCAGCCCGACTTCTTCCGCCACACCACCTGTGAGCGCTCAAGCTCTCAGAGTATTAAATCGATTTCAGCCAACTCCTCAATTACATAGTTATTTTCACACCAAAATGGCGAAATTGCTATGCAACGACGACGACGCGGTTGACAGCTGTTTCTGTTGGTCTTAATTGGACTACATTCTGTTTAATGTTAATTTCGTTCTGAAGAGTCGTTTGTATATTTATTGAGCTTAAATACAGGGTTTTCCAACTTGAAATTCCGAAAGTAAATTGAAATAAAACACACTTAGAATTGGAATTTCGATGAAACTTTTATTTCAAATTAAAGTTTGGTTTATGCCATTATGTGTGAAATACAACATCATTCAAATGTCCAGCTAGGGCTTCCTCGCACACCTTGATCCGGAACAGGTAATTTTCGATGACTTTTCGGCACATATGGGGCGGTATCTCGGTCATAACTTCGCGAATGTTGTCTTTCAAATGTTCAAGAGTTTGCGGAGAGTTGGCATAGACACGGTCTTTCGCATAACCCCACAAAAAAAAGTCTAGCGGGTTCAAATCGCATGATCTGGACGGCCAATTGGCATCACCAAAACGCGAAATTATGCGTCCCTCAAATTTCGTTCGCAATATGGCCATGTTCGGTCGTGTTGTGTGGCACGTGGCGCCGTCCTGCTGAAACCACATGTCATCCGTATCCATATCTTCAATTTGTGGCAAAAAAAATCGGTTGACATACGGCCATAGCGCTCACCATTCATAGTTACCGTCTCGCCGTCCTCATTTTCAAAGAAATACGGCCCGATGACTCCACCAGACCATAATGCGCACCAAACAGTGACTTTTGGCGGATGCAATGGCCTCTCAACAATCACGTGTGGATTTTCTGAGCCCTATATACGGAAATTTTGGGTGTTCACATAGCCACCGAGCTCGAAATGTGCCTCATCGCTGAAGAAAATTTAATGCGAAAATTCAGCATTTTGCTGCAGTTGTTCGTTCACCCAATCGACGTATGCCCGACGCATTCCATTTGTTAAACGTTAATGAATAACTTTAAGTTGAATATGAAGCAATATTTATAAATTATATACGAAATATACAAAGAATTGACAAATCAAAAAAAAAAAAAAATGGTCACCACACTCTAATTTTTGTACCAGTTGGACTTTATATGGATGGAGGTGCAAGTCCAAATGCAAAATTCGCCACAATGATGTGTTTGACAAGCCCAATTGCTGAACACGCCGTGGAATCGAAACATTCGGGTCATCCTCCACACTGGCAGCAACAGCAGCAATATTTTCGGCCGAACGCACATTACGATGATGCACAGGTTTCACAATATCCGCTACGGATCCAGTTTGTTCGAATTTACGTACTTCATTAGCGATTGTGTGCTCTGTAGGCCGTCCATGACGACCAAAATCCGTCTGTAATGCTCGAAAAACATTTGCATCCATATTGTAAAATGGCAGACATTCAACTAACGATATGACGCTTTGGTTGACAGCTATGTCAAACGGTTGTCAGCGCAGGGCTGAATACTTTCGGAAGCCCGAAATGGAAAACCCTGTATTATAATTCCAGCTGTCCAGTTTTTATAACACTATTTCAAAATTCATAAGTATTATCAATGAAAAATTCTAAACAATCGACAGATTTACATGTCAATAATTGGGTAACCTTGTTATTTTGGTTAATAACATGAAAAATTCATGTTAGCATACTATTTAACAAATCTTTGCAGAACGGATTCCTCGATATTATCCCATTTCACCGAAATTGCGGCCTTGAGTTCATCAACATGGTGTACTGCGTACTAGGATCCGTCAATGGATTGAACAGGATTCAAGTCTGGAGAGCGAGCCGGACAGTCCAATAGGTCAAGTTTTTGGACCCTAATCCATTGCGTACTTTCCTTGCTGGTATTAATAGCGGCGTTGTCTTGCTGAAATATTTTTGCGACAATTGCGAAGGATGTGAAAGTTATTTTAAGTTTTCCGGTTGCAAAGAATCTCGCCCAAACCATGCACGAGCCTGCGCCAAAATTCCTGTTTGAAAAATACTGTTCCGTAAATCATGCCAGTACCCGTTGAAATCTTCAGGACTATTCAAATTGAACTTTTTTCGTCAAGATAATCTAGCAAAGTTAAAAAGTAAAAAAAAAATCCGTTTGAAGAACTTTTCGTTATGGTGTATAGCAAAACGCATTTTTTAGAAAACATTCTTTGTCATAACATACTATGCCCCATTGTCGGTTCATGTGAGCTTTGGCAAAACTCAGACGTCTTTCGATGTGAAATTGTGTAAGATTAGTACCTTTAACCTTTCTAGCCCTCTTTATGTAAGGATTTTCTACCAAAACTTGACAAAATATGTCCTGGGAAACATTTACATTCGAAGATTGCTTTATTTGCATAAGTGGGTTAGATGTATTCGACGCTGTTCTTACAATATCTATCTCGCTTATCCATGTCAGAGAGCTTCGATTTACGTGGAGCTCTCTTCTTCTTCGTCAAATAATTGAGCACTGTTTGATGGGATCATCCAATCTGACGAGCGTTTTCTCTGATACCAAGATTTCCTTTGTGAAATGTATCGATTTGTTCTTTTCTCTCTCCGTGAGCACTTTTCCCCTCCGGCACTTTCCAGATCTATTGTTCAAAACAACCAAAACAACAAACATGACACATGCATTACCAATACCAACATACTAGAATTTAAATTGAAGCATTGTTTGTTTACAATGACAAAAAGCAACAAAATTATCACCTGGACTTACAGAAGTTGGACAGAGCGCATGAGGATCTAAACTCAAATTCTGAGCTGAAAGCTTGTTCCCGGAATACAAAATCCAATCCTGAGCCCATTTGTGTTTATATCATGGATTTAATAGTTTGAAATCTAGAAGTGTCCTAAAACCTGATTCTGGGTTTTAGATCCCAAATCTCAAATCTGAATTTAAGCATAGAAATTTGAAATATGCAGCTTAATATGAAACACAAGTTAGAATCTATGGTTAGAGTTTGCGTTGTTATATCTGGATAACCTGATATTTGTCATTTGAAAAATCTATACACCCATACCTCGCTTTACGGCCTAGATCCTTTCCACGAAACTTGGCCGCCAAGCGAAAAGCCGCATAAGGAATTAATTATGATACAAATTCATACAAATGCAATCAGATCGATGCCATAGTTATGAAATATGTAACATGGTTTATTATCCAATATGTATTTTATCTTTTTATTTAATTTAAAATCGAAATATAATAATAGACTTCGAAAACCAACAATAATCCATAAACAAAAATGAAACAAATTCATGTTACATAAATTATATGTATTTATACTGCAATTCCATACCAAACCACCACTATATCGATACTTCGATCATCTGAATTGGTTCAGTAGTCCAAAAGATATGAATTTTTGAAAAAAGTCATTTTTGGAAAAATGGGAAAAAATTGATTTTTCGGAACACCTTAAAATGTAAATAAGCACCTCTATGAAAAAATAAGAAATACGGGTGGAATGGCTGTATATGGACATCGAAAAAAAGTTTTTTTTGCCGTTATATCGAATCACTTTATGCCGTAAATCGAAAACGTGACTTAATTGAAAAGGGCCGTTATAGCGAAAGGCCGTATAAAAAGCGGCCGTATAGCGAGGTATGGGTGTATCCCAAAATCAATACAAGAAAACCTTTTTTGTGCGGTTTTTTTTGGTGCGATTTTCTTGTGTGATATATGAAAAGAAGCATATTTGACGAAGTTGTTTAGATTTTCGAAGTTATTTAGATTTAGATTTGTTCGATGTTTTATATGTACTTCAGTGCGGAATAGGCATATTTACGTCTAACGTCTCGAATCATTCCCATCCTTCCACCAAATGCTCTAAGTTGCGCGCATGACATGATTTTTATTAGCACAACACAGCATCGCGTAACCGAAAAGGCAAACTGTCCCATCGCAAAGAAGGGAAACAAAAGGAAATCGAACGGCGAACGGCGTGAATTTAGGTTATTTTCTTGAAACTTTTTTTATGCGGTCCCCATCTACCGCACAAAAAAGTTTTTTTTTTCAAATTGTGTTCCGAACACGATTTTTTAAAGCTACTGGTGAAGTTTTGTAGGTTTTTTTAAATGAGATTTCTTTTGTGCGGTCCCTTTATCTCACACAAAAAAAGGTTTGCCTGTAATATTAGGTTGGGGAACTACACTCAAAGTTATTGATATTTCTTCCCAAAAATTACGCTCGCTTCAATTGTTTACCGTTCTTTCTGAGGCAAACATAAAAAATGTTTGTTGACGGAAATTGAAAGAACAAATTTCACTCTATATTATATGCGATTTTCAAAGATATGTTATTTTTTGTGTTTGAGTAAATTAAAATTGAAATCATGAGTTTTTGGGTGAAAACCCATCAATAATTTTGAGCAGGCTTAAGATATTGACAAATTCTGCACCGCAAAATGTTGGTATTGATAACCTATAAAAGTCGTACGAAGACAATTTTGATGTAGAATTTAAAATATAAAAGTTAGAGTAAAAAACCGTTTTTCCATGGTTACCCTAATGCAACTTAGTTAAAAAACAACTTTGTGGGAGATATTTATTCTTTAGACAAAAACTGTCTTCAACAAAGTTGTTACATATGATAGAGCGCTTATTTTTATGTTATCAAAAATAGGGTGACCAAAACTGTCAATGAAATGAAAAATATAACTTTCTTATTTTTATAGATAGAGATAAACATGGTTCCACAATGTTGTAGCCCCGATTATTTAAAATAACTTTGTAGAACAAAGTTTTTTTCTATCTTTAAATATAATCGATTTAGCGCTATTTTCCTAAGTTGCATTAGAGTGACCATGAAAAAGCGGTTTTTTTGCTCTAACTTTTATATTTCAAATTCTACATCAAAACTATCTTCGTACGACTTTTAGAGTTTATCAAGACCAACATTTTGCGGTGCAGAACTTGTCAATATCTTAATCCTATTCAAAGTTATTGATGGTTTTTTACCCAAAACTTCATGATTTAAATTTTAATTTACTCAAACACGAAAAATAACATAGTTTTGAAAATCACACACCATGTAGTGTGAACTATGCTCTTTCAAATGCCGCCAATAAACTTTGTTTATGTTAGCCCCAGAAAGAATGTCAAACAATTACGGAGAGCGTATTTTTTGGGAAAAAATATCAATAATTTTGAGGGAATTTGAGATACTGACAAGTTCTGGTTCGATAAATGTTTGTATTAGTTAGCTCTAAAAGTCTTTCTAAGACAGTTTGTATGTAGAATTCGAAATATAAAAGTTAGAGTAAAAAAACAGTTTTTTTCATGGTGACCCTGACGCAATTTAGAAAAAGGCGCTATATCGATTATTTCAAGAAATAGAAAAAAACTGGGACTACAACATTGTCGAACTAAGTTTACCTCTATCTATAAAGATAAGAAAGTTAGATTTTGTATTTCATCGACAATTTTGGTCATCCTATTTTTGATAACATGAAAATGAGCGCTCTATTATATGTAACAACTTTGTCGAAGACAGTTTTTGTCTAAAGAATAACTGTCGAGCTCTAAATGCTAATTTCCACTTAAATGATAATGCAACAGCTGGATTGCTGGAGCTTTTCGTCAATAAGGACAAAGACTTCTATGATAGAGACATTATGAGGCTACCTGCAGAATGGCAACAAATTTCACAACAAAACGGTGCATATTTAATCCAAATTGGACAATCCGAAGCATATTAAAAATAGTTAATATCCCCGACATAATATTCGTCTAATTTAGAAAAAGGATCAAAATATTCAAATTTATTTGTTTTGAGAATCATCAAATTGAAAAACCTATAAACGCACACACATCGGATATTGCAACATTCAGATTTAGAACCCATTCAAACTCGGATCTAACCTTCAAATGGTGCATTGCATGCACCGATTGCAATGGAAAATACAGCAAATAAAGACAATCATCCCGACATCACGCACGGGCGAGGGTCTATGCGCTCGCCTAACTCAACTACTAAATACGTACAATTAAATGATATTTTATTTTTTTTTAAATTTTTTTTGTGTAATACATTCAATTCAGATCTCTACTGTCAACAAATGGACCGTTTGAAGCTAGTGATGGCCCAGAATCGTTTAGAATTGGCCAACAGAAGAGGCGTTGTGTTATTCAGGGCAACATAAGGCCACACCATTCCGAGAGCTTGTTGGGATGTTTCAATCTATCCATCATATAGTCCGGATCTGGTACCAAGCAATTACCACCTTTTTCTCGCATTGCAAAATTTCCAGAGTGATAAGAAATTGGGATCAAGAGAAGATTGTAAAAATCTATTGCTGGAGCTTTTCGTCAATAAGGACAAAGACTTCTATGATAGAGACATTATGAGGCTACCTGCAGAATGGCAACAAATTTCACAACAAAACGGTGCATATTTAATCCAAATTGGACAATCCGAAGCATATTAAAAATAGTTCATATCCCCGACATAATATTCGTCTAATTTAGAAAAAGGATCAAAATATTCAAATTTATTTGTTTTGAGAATCATCAAATTGAAAAACCTATAAACGCACACACATCGGATATTGCAACATTCAGATTTAGAACCCATTCAAACTCGGATCTAACCTTCAAATGGTGCATTGCATGCACCGATTGCAATGGAAAATACAGCAAATAAAAACAATCATCCCGACATCACGCACGGGCGAGGGTCTATGCGCTCGCCTAACTCAACTACTAAATACGTACAAATCCCCAGGAAGCGAATTCCAACCTCACTGCGAGAGAATGTGGGAGAACTTCGAAATGTGACGCGGGGTTAGGTGGCAAGTCAGTGACAAACTATCTGCACTTTTCCGTTGCATGTGATTGCGATACTGACACAAGTTTCGAGAAGTTTGTCATGGCATCCGGAGTTCATTGCGGTCCCTGGAGAAATTAATCAAAGCATGAAATGGAGCAATTTGGTGGATGATTTGACAACAAACAAGCATTTACAAACTTCCGGCATTTTGAATATTAAAAAATAGAAAAACAAAATTTTTGATTCCAACGTCCCGAGTTGAACCAAATATTACCGCATTCCTGAAGGAACCCGACGACGCACATGATTCACGTCTCAAAAGAAATTCCGCCATAGCTGTGTGTAATGGATTAGCGACCCGCCGCAAATGGACCGTCCGTGTGCGCCTACGCTTCTCATAAATTCGTACACCGCATCGTCAACATAACGCAGCAGCAAAGTTTGGACGCGCATGAAATGCACGAAATCTTTCATCCATCCGAGTACTGGTGTCCCCTTTAGAGAGTTTCGTCTAGCTACCGTGCCCGATAGCAGATGCATAAATCTGGCTGACATTAAATATGTATAAATATACGACAGAGACTCACCACATGTAGCAGCCAACACTTTTCGACAGCAGCTCAGGAATGCGAACAATTTTCCCGGACCAAGTCCTAGTCGTCAGAGTAGGAGGAACAGGAAAGTGAGGAGATGAAAAACGCTGCATTCCAACAGGAAAAGCTATGTGCCCCGCGATGCCAATGTTCTGTCCAACACATGCTGATGACAGTGGACGGCAGCATACTCTCACATCTCACATGAATCAGTGCCAATTTGGGGGGAACCATAACTTCGGTGAGCTGCCATAGAACTTCGTCCACCCGTCTCCACCACTATGTTAGGATTGTTTGGGGGGAGAGTTTGTTTTGCCTATGGTTGATTCGTGGTCGAATCTAATTAGTGGAGCAAAGAAAATGTCATAAGTGATCCAAATAGAACGCCGATGGCATTATCATTGGTGCATTTCAACACACGAAAAGGGCGAGATTCTTGACAGACGAAACCATGTAAAACATTCAGAGAGTCGAGTTCTGTTGGAACATTCATATTCCCGATCGGATTGATACCGGATTAAATTGGAAATCGGTTGAAATTGTATTTTGGGTGACAAGTACAAATATCTCGGACTATACAACTTCGAATTTTTAAAGGTTCATAAATAACCCATCAAATATCCAAGTCTAACTGAGCAATGTGATAATTACAAAACAACGACAACCCCATTGGCGTCCAACTTCTATAGGACCAGGCGATGTTCTTGCTGTGTCATTGTAAAGAAACAACGCATCAATTTATATTCTGGTGCAGCGGTACTTAACCTTTTTTCCAGCCAACTTTCAGCAAAAAAACTATTAAAATTAGAGGCGAATGAACTGAAAAGTTTAAACCCTCTTAAAACCAGAAATAAAAAAAAAGAACTATTAAAATCAATAATTCGCTTTCGATTACTTCGGATATTATTTTAGAATGCATCGAAACTTCTAAAAGAACTCTTTTGTCGAAAGATTTGCTGGCCATCTGAAGGACCGATAGGTTTGTGTGGCCTTGTAGAAGCAGTTGGTGATGGATCATTCATGATTCATTCTTGTTTTCGCAAGAAAAATACACGAGATTATTGCCAATGAACGTAACTCATTTAGATCACATATTTTTTTCCAAACAATCGTTGTCTATTTGATTAGGCATGATATCATCAGTTCGTACGTGTGATTCAATCATACATAGTGTTTCCCGAATTCTGAAATTAATCGTTCATCAGCTAATCGAATACTTTTCAGAAGTTTGTTATTCGATACGATTAATCGCCTCAAATAATCGATTAATCGATTAATCGTAACACTGAGAGAAACAATTAGTTAGACTAAATATTTCTCATTCCATTCGCTAGAAAGCCATCTGGAATCAAAAAAGTGTTCATTCCGCCTGAAAATCAACTATTCTCTTTTACGCTCCCCTGAACTTGTAAACGAAGCTCAATTCGCGTTGACTGCACTGAGCTTCGTTTACGAGTTTAGGGGAGCATCAAAGATAATGATATAATTTCAGGATAAAACTGCAGCGAAAGTACGTTTTTTTCTATGGGTTTGGATCGATTAATCGACGTAAATTATTCGTTTACTTCGATTATTGGTTGCCCAGTATTCGTTTGATTATTAATCGATTTCTTTAGGAAGTATTCGATTAATCGAACGATTATCGGGGATCACTAATCATACACAACTAATCTCCACATAACGGTATGAATATCGACGCAGTATCTGCAGTTTGATGTTTCTTTTCTGCTTTGTTTCTGCCCGTCAGCTCTGCACAATGTTTACTTCGTGCGTATTCTGAGAAAACAATTTGAGGCGAAAAACATTGAACGTCCGTTAAAAATGATAGCAAAATAAAAAATGAGGTTGACTAGGGCGAGCACAATATTCATGCATCACCCGCTGACCAATCTTCGATGAACTTTCAAGCAAAGGGCCTGGCCGGGTAAGGGAGTAAAAAGTGCCCCCAAACCAAATCACTAGCTGTATGGCAAATATTGTAAAGGATATTAAATAAGAAATTTTGGTGGTTTATTTGAACCCCTATGTGGTTTGACGTAGGATCTATAGTGAAAAACGTACTTTTTCGTTTATTTCACGCCATCCTCAATAGATCCGAGATAAAAATTTGGAAAAAATACTGAATGTACATCTTACCACGGTGTATCAAGAAAAATTATCAAAAAAAATTTCATCAAAAATTTTAGTACTAAAAAAAATATTAAAATTCTGAAATTTTTTTTTTTGAGATTTAGAGATTCAGTACTACTCTAATTCATATTTAAATGTGCTCTTACGGCTTTTCTAGATTGATAAATATCTTCAAACTGTTTTTTTTTAAATATCTAATAATAAAAATAAAATTTAAAAAATACACAGTACAAAAAAATGTTATATTATTTTATTTTCATTATTAGATATTTAAAAAAACAGCTTGACGATATTTATCAATCTAGAAAAACCGTGAGAGCACATTTAAATATGAATTAGAGTAGTACTGAATCTCTAAATCCCAAAAAAAAATTTCAAAATTTAATTATTTTTTAATACTAAAATTTTTGATGAATTATTTTTTTGATAATTTTTCTTGATACACCGTGGTAAGATGCACATTCAGTATTTTTTTCAAATTTTCATCTCGGATCTATTGAGGATGGCGTGAAATAAACGAAAAAGTACGTTTTTTCACTATAGATCCTACGTCAAACCACATAGGGGTTCAAATGAACCGCCAAAATTTCTTATTTAATATCCTTTCCAAATTGTCCATACAGCTAGTGATTTGGTTTGGGGGCACTTTTTACTCCCTTACCTAACCACTCTTTGGAAATATAAAAAAAAATTTTTGATACCGCGCAACACTAAAAAAATCTGAAAAAAATCACACATATCTAGAAAAGCTGTAGAAACACATTAAAATATGAATTAGAGTAGTACTGAATCTCTAAATCCCAAAAAAAATTTAAAGATTTCAATATTTTTTTTAGTACTAAAATTTTTTATGAAATTTTTTTTTAATATTTTTTTTTGATACACCGTAGTAAGATGCACATTCAGTATTTTTTTCAAATTTTTATCTCGGATCTTCTGAGGATGGCGTGAAATAATCGAAAAAGTACGTTTTTCACTATAGACCCTACGTCAAACCACATAGGGGTTCAAATAAACCACCAAAATTTCTCATTTAATATCCTTTACAATATTTGCCATACAGCTAGTGATTTGGTTTGGGGGAACTTTTTACTCCCTTACCCGGCCAGGCCCTTTATAGACTTTTGTGATTTCAATAGTTTTCTTTTAAAGCAGTTTTTGAAATATGATAATCTTTGGGTCAATAAGTAATATCACTTTGTATTTTATCTTTCAGAAGAGATTGTCAACCACTTCGTTCAGCTTTCGTTCGAGGCATTAACGATCGTAACAGATTCAGAAATGATTTGATGCAAATATACAAAAAACACGCTCCACCAGACGGAATGAACATCGACGAAGCGCCTCAAACGAACGAAATTGCACCACTGTGTGCGCAGGAGCAAATGGCATTTTATTTGGAAACTTGGATAGTTTCATGGTCTTGAAGATGTCGGCTCCTCTTTCGGTCGTCTTGTAAAATTTCTGCCCCGGTATCCGCTTTTGCCAGCTTGGATTTTCGCGTTGCCCGAGCGTTATTTACAGGCGATGCTACTAGCAATATGTCAAATATAAGTTGACCAAATATTGATCTTCACCCCTTGGTTTATATCGGATTCAGATTCCAGATATATTCCATATCAAAAGTATCGGATTTAAGAGAAAATTGCAAATTTTCAATTGGGTCTTTCAGATAACAATTCCTGAACTCTTATCCTCGATATCAGATTCCTGACACTAGATTTTAGATTGAAGATTCTAGATTTTAGATTTTGGATCATAGATTTTCCACATTTTTTCTGTAGGATCCCTGAACCACTGCGACCATTAGTTTGACCTATTGTTGTGGTTTTTCATGACTACCAGTTTATCCGAACTAAGGTTTCATTTTCTTCATATTCTAAATATTAGATTCCGGATTCCCTAAGTAAGTTTTCTATCCCGGTTTCAAGATTTTTTGATTGATTGTAATTCCAGATTTCATGTTTAAGATTTTGTGTTTGATTTTCAGATTCGTAAAATTCTAAAATACTAAATACTATAATTCAGATTTTCCAGATATGAACATGCAGTTCTAAATTGGAATCCCAAGGATAAACTGGAATTTAGGATGCAGATGCATTTTCTGATCTCAGTGGCGTATTCTAAAGTAAAGAAACTGAATTCCCTGATTCATATTTAAAATTTCTGGATCTGAATTTATGATTGAAATTTTACACTTTATATTCCAGATTTCCCAGTATTAGATTTCATGTTTTATAAAAATACAGATTCTAAATTCGAAGTAAACTCGAAGAATCTAAACTCGAAGTTTTTACACTCGAGATCTCGGATCTTGAGTCCTATTTCTAGATCCAGGTTTTCTGAGATTCCCACATCCCAATTCCAAAGCTGCATTGTTCATATTCAGATTATATATCCCAGCGCTGAGCTTTTAGATACAAAGTTCGATTTCGATTCTAAATTTCATGAGGTAAACTACTTTTGTTTATCCTTGTCTTTTTCATGATTTACAGTAGTTTTATAGTATATTTTTACGGAATCACATGTTAAATTAACGCATTTTGATGAAATCAATTCTGATCATGAGTTGTCCAATTCACTAATGTTGTTTTGTCCACATGATTTCTATGGCAACCGCCTGGCGCGCTGCAGTTTATTTATTGTGTCCTTCGCGCATAGCAGAAATAAAGTTTTTCTGTGTTGAGTGTGTTGAGGGTAACACTTTTAAAATGCCCAAGAAAAGACAACATGAAGAAAGCCTAAATTATGGATGGATCAATATGATGACAGTAAACTCAAGCAATGATAAATGCAACATCTACTTGAGATCTCGAATGTTTTCATTCAAAAATGATGATTTCTAAAACCGGACAAACCAAGATCATTTTTCGGACAAACCATGATCATAATTACTCTTTGAGGAAAATCGTTAAAAAACATAAAAATTTTAATAATGTCAACGCCTTATGGTAGTATTAGCAACTAGAGATTTGGGGCTTTTCAACAAACCCAAACTCCATGTAAAACATTCAGAGAGTCGAGTTCTGTTGGAACATTCATATTCCCGATCGGATTGATACCGGATTAAATTGGAAATCGGTTGAAATTGTATTTTGGGTGACAAGTACAAATATCTCGGACTATACAACTTCGAATTTTTAAAGGTTCATAAATAACCCATCAAATATCCAAGTCTAACTGAGCAATGTGATAATTACAAAACAACGACAACCCCATTGGCGTCCAACTTCTATAGGACCAGGCGATGTTCTTGCTGTGTCATTGTAAAGAAACAACGCATCAATTTATATTCTGGTGCAGCGGTACTTAACCTTTTTTCCAGCCAACTTTCAGCAAAAAAACTATTAAAATTAGAGGCGAATGAACTGAAAAGTTTAAACCCTCTTAAAACCAGAAAAAAAAAAGAACTATTAAAATCAATAATTCGCTTTCGATTACTTCGGATATTATTTTAGAATGCATCGAAACTTCTAAAAGAACTCTTTTGTCGAAAGATTTGCTGGCCATCTGAAGGACCGATAGGTTTGTGTGGCCTTGTAGAAGCAGTTGGTGATGGATCATTCATGATTCATTCTTGTTTTTGCAAGAAAAATACACGAGATTATTGCCAATGAACGTAACTCATTTAGATCACATATTTTTTTCCAAACAATCGTTGTCTATTTGATTAGGCATGATATCATCAGTTCGTACGTGTGATTCAATAATACATAGTGTTTCCCGAATTCTGAAATTAATCGTTCATCAGCTAATCGAATACTTTTCAGAAGTTTGTTATTCGATACGATTAATCGCCTCAAATAATCGATTAATCGATTAATCGTAACACTGAGAGAAACAATTAGTTAGACTAAATATTTCTCATTCCATTCGCTAGAAAGCCATCTGGAATCAAAAAAGTGTTCATTCCGCCTGAAAATCAACTATTCTCTTTTACGCTCCCCTGAACTTGTAAACGAAGCTCAATTCGCGTTGACTGCACTGAGCTTCGTTTACGAGTTTAGGGGAGCATCAAAGATAATGATATAATTTCAGGATAAAACTGCAGCGAAAGTACGTTTTTTTCTATGGGTTTGGATCGATTAATCGACGTAAATTATTCGTTTACTTCGATTATTGGTTGCCCAGTATTCGTTTGATTATTAATCGATTTCTTTAGGAAGTATTCGATTAATCGAACGATTATCGGGGATCACTAATCATACACAACTAATCTCCACATAACGGTATGAATATCGACGCAGTATCTGCAGTTTGATGTTTCTTTTCTGCTTTGTTTCTGCCCGTCAGCTCTGCACAATGTTTACTTCGTGCGTATTCTGAGAAAACAATTTGAGGCGAAAAACATTGAACGTCCGTTAAAAATGATAGCAAAATAAAAAATGAGGTTGACTAGGGCGAGCACAATATTCATGCATCACCCGCTGACCAATCTTCGATGAACTTTCAAGCAAAGGGCCTGGCCGGGTAAGGGAGTAAAAAGTGCCCCCAAACCAAATCACTAGCTGTATGGCAAATATTGTAAAGGATATTAAATAAGAAATTTTGGTGGTTTATTTGAACCCCTATGTGGTTTGACGTAGGATCTATAGTGAAAAACGTACTTTTTCGTTTATTTCACGCCATCCTCAATAGATCCGAGATAAAAATTTGGAAAAAATACTGAATGTACATCTTACCACGGTGTATCAAGAAAAATTATCAAAAAAAATTTCATCAAAAATTTTAGTACTAAAAAAATATTAAAATTCTGAAATTTTTTTTTGAGATTTAGAGATTCAGTACTACTCTAATTCATATTTAAATGTGCTCTTACGGCTTTTCTAGATTGATAAATATCTTCAAACTGTTTTTTTTTAAATATCTAATAATAAAAATAAAATTTAAAAAATACACAGTACAAAAAAATGTTATATTATTTTATTTTCATTATTAGATATTTAAAAAAACAGCTTGACGATATTTATCAATCTAGAAAAACCGTGAGAGCACATTTAAATATGAATTAGAGTAGTACTGAATCTCTAAATCCCAAAAAAAAATTTCAAATTTTAATTATTTTTTAATACTAAAATTTTTGATGAATTATTTTTTTGATAATTTTTCTTGATACACCGTGGTAAGATGCACATTCAGTATTTTTTTCAAATTTTCATCTCGGATCTATTGAGGATGGCGTGAAATAAACGAAAAAGTACGTTTTTTCACTATAGATCCTACGTCAAACCACATAGGGGTTCAAATGAACCGCCAAAATTTCTTATTTAATATCCTTTACAATATTTTAAATACAGCTAGTGATTTGGTTTGGGGGCACTTTTTACTCCCTTACCTAACCACTCTTTGGAAATATAAAAAAAAAAATTTTTGATACCGCGCAACACTAAAAAAATCTGAAAAAAATCACACATATCTAGAAAAGCTGTAGAAACACATTAAAATATGAATTAGAGTAGTACTGAATCTCTAAATCCCAAAAAAAAATTAAAGATTTCAATATTTTTTTTAGTACTAAAATTTTTTATGAAATTTTTTTTTAATATTTTTTTTTAATATTTTTTTTAAATATTTTTTTTTAATATTTTTTTTTGATACACCGTAGTAAGATGCACATTCAGTATTTTTTTCAAATTTTTATCTCGGATCTTCTGAGGATGGCGTGAAATAATCGAAAAAGTACGTTTTTCACTATAGATCCTACGTCAAACCACATAGGGGTTCAAATAAACCACCAAAATTTCTCATTTAATATCCTTTACAATATTTGCCATACAGCTAGTGATTTGGTTTGGGGGAACTTTTTACTCCCTTACCCGGCCAGGCCCTTTATAGACTTTTGTGATTTCAATAGTTTTCTTTTAAAGCAGTTTTTGAAATATGATAATCTTTGGGTCAATAAGTAATATCACTTTGTATTTTATCTTTCAGAAGAGATTGTCAACCACTTCGTTCAGCTTTCGTTCGAGGCATTAACGATCGTAACAGATTCAGAAATGATTTGATGCAAATATACAAAAAACACGCTCCACCAGACGGAATGAACATCGACGAAGCGCCTCAAACGAACGAAATTGCACCACTGTGTGCGCAGGAGCAAATGGCATTTTATTTGGAAACTTGGATAGTTTCATGGTCTTGAAGATGTCGGCTCCTCTTTCGGTCGTCTTGTAAAATTTCTGCCCCGGTAGCCGCTTTTGCCAGCTTGGATTTTCGCGTTGCCCGAGCGTTATTTACAGGCGATGCTACTAGCAATATGTCAAATATAAGTTGACCAAATATTGATCGTTCACCCCTTGGTTTATATCGGATTCAGATTCCAGATATATTCCATATCAAAAGTATCGGATTTAAGAGAAAATTGCAAATTTTCAATTGGGTCTTTCAGATAACAATTCCTGAACTCTTATCCTCGATATCAGATTCCTGACACTAGATTTTAGATTGAAGATTCTAGATTTTAGATTTTGGATCATAGATTTTCCACATTTTTTCTGTAGGATCCCTGAACCACTGCGACCATTAGTTTGATCTGTTGTTGTGGTTTTTCATGATTACCAGTTTATCCGAACTCAGGTTTCATTTTCTTCATATTCTAAATATTAGATTCCGGATTCCCTAAGTAAGTTTTCTATCCCGGTTTCAAGATTTTTGGATTGATTGTAATTCCAGATTTCATGTTTAAGATTTTGTGTTTGATTTTCAGATTCGTAAAATTCTAAAATACTAAATACTATAATTCAGATTTTCCAGATATGAACATGCAGTTCTAAATTGGAATCCCAGGGATAAACTGGAATTTAGGATGCAGATGCATTTTCTGATCTCAGTGGCGTATTCTATAGTAAAGAAACTGAATTCCCTGATTCATATTTAAAATTTCTGGATCTGAATTTATGATTGAAATTTTACACTTTATATTCCAGATTTCCCAGTATTAGATTTCATGTTTTATAAAAATACAGATTCTAAATTCGAAGTAAACTCGAAGAATCTAAACTCGAAGTTTTTACACTCGAGATCTCGGATCTTGAGTCCTATTTCTAGATCCAGGTTTTCTGAGATTCCCACATCCCAATTCCAAAGCTGCATTGTTCATATTCAGATTATATATCCCAGCGCTGAGCTTTTAGATACAAAGTTCGATTTCGATTCTAAATTTCATAAGGTAAACGACTTTTGTTTATCCTTGTCTTTTTCATGATTTACAGTAGTTTTATAGTATATTTTTACGGAATCACATGTTAAATTAACGCATTTTGATGAAATCAATTCTGATCATGAGTTGTCCAATTCACTAATGTTGTTTTGTCCACATGATTTCTATGGCAACCGCCTGGCGCGCTGCAGTTTATTTATTGTGTCCTTCGCGCATAGCAGAAATAAAGTTTTTCTGTGTTGAGTGTGTTGAGGGTAACACTTTTAAAATGCCCAAGAAAAGACAACATGAAGAAAGCCTAAATTATGGATGGATCAATATGATGACAGTAAACTCAAGCAATGATAAATGCAACATCTACTTGAGATCTCGAATGTTTTCATTCAAAAATGATGATTTCTAAAACCGGACAAACCAAGATCATTTTTCGGACAAACCATGATCATAATTACTCTTTGAGGAAAATCGTTAAAAAACATAAAAATTTTAATAATGTCAACGCCTTATGGTAGTATTAGCAACTAGAGATTTGGGGCTTTTCAACAAACCCAAACTCGTATCGATTATATGTGATTTTCATGAAGAAAAATCGGTTGGCATTTACTAGTTGCGTAAAAACACTCCAAATCGGACAAACCAAGTTCATTTACCCTACCTAAAACAATTCGGATTCTTGATTCGAATTTCGAACGCATATTCTCATTCCAAATACATGTTCTACACTTTGATCCACCGATTCCGGGATTTAAGATTTAAGATTCCCGAATCAAGAATCGAATCCCGATTTTTGATGCTATATTTTAAACTGAAGATTTCAGATTTCAGATTTCAGATTACAGATTTCAGGTTTCAGGTTTCAGATTTTCCGATCTTGATGCTAGATTTTAAACTGAAGATTTCAGATTCAAATAAAAATTTACGATCTCATATCCCTGATTTCATAATCAAATCCCAAATTCAGATTCCAGGTTTCAAATTCAAATTTCGGATTCACCCTCCTGTTCATACAATAGATTTGTCATTTAAATTCATATTCCAGATTTATGTTTTTATCTTATTTGATTTAATTTGAGTTATACGAATTCCAGTTATATGAAAATATATGGAATATGAATGCTTTCACCAAAGTTCGATTGCCAGATAGACTCGTATCTTTCCGACAAGACGTTATTCGGTAGATTTATGAGAACCCCTCGCATCGAGAGCATGCTTCTTAATTGGTCACCAAACAAATTAATGCTTTGAGCCAGAAATCATAAATAAAAACAGCTAACGTCTGGTAACATATATCTAGTGATGATTTCTTCACTCAGAATGAAACCACATACAGACGATCGCATCCAACTATCAACGTCCAAGATTGTCTACTGCACAGTCTCATACCACTAACAGGCAGGCAGGCCCTAAGATCGTTTTTATTCAAGACAAATAAATATTACGCTGCATCAGCGCCCGGTTCAGCAACATCAGGCGAAAATGCGGCAGCAATAATGCAACAGGAGCACACTCACATTTGTACACACATATGCTACAAACAGACGGCGGTTTAGCTAACATAAACAGTATGCGCAATGATTCACTTAAAAATAAACACGCGACTCTTTCGAGCATTCCCCCCTAGCGAGAGTGCGAGAAGAGCACTGTCGTGCGAATGTTTTGTGACGTTACCGCGATTAGCGGCCATCGCTCCGCATGGGGGCAACACTGGTCTCTTGTATTAACGGGATCATAAATTGGTCTGATTTGCTTTATTCGTCCAGTAATTTTTTTCGTGGAATCAAATTTGTTGGATCTTAAATCTCGACTTGCAGAACGTAAGCCACGAATTGCAAATCGAAAATCATCAATCAAAAATTCTTCGAGTAGAATACGGCTTTAGTGTTTCACAATTCAATATGTTTATGAATAATTTGTGATTCAGGGTCAGTAATCACAGAATCACAGGAAGTGGAATATATTAACTTGAAACTATGTTTGACAATTTTATTTCAATTATCAGAACTAATTGATTATTGCGTGTAGTAATTAAGTTCATAGTTATACTCTTAATTTAATGAATACATTATTGCATTAGCGTTTACCTTTGTGCGTGACGGCAATTTAATGATCGATCCGGCTCGCAGAAATAGGACACATTCGACTATGCGAGCTACGCGTGACTATGACACCCATCGGATCAATTAGGATGGAATAGGTCGTGTCCGTTCAATTTATCTCGCTACGCTCAATCTTAATCGGAATTCCCCAAGCACTCCCACACGGACTGGGAGATATTTTGCAATTTGAATTATTTACTTTGAAGCAGCTATTCGCTCTGCATTCAAACGTGCCCAAAATGATTTATCTGTGACGTTTCCCGGTGTGTGCAAAGATAGAGATTTATGTTGACAGAGGTTTTTTCTATACGAATAAATACAAAATCTGCTCTCAACTTTCGAACGCTAACTTTCCCCGCTTCCCGGTGTTCAATCCGACGCATGCAAATGTGCATTGATTTATACACTCGCCACATGTGTCAATTTCCGTGACAGAGGACAGATATCGAGGGCTCACCTTCTCCCGTTGCTGCCATGAGTGTTTACTGTTTGTTGTCCAAGTTCGACAACACGCGACATAACACAGAGCGTGGAGAGAACAGCTAATTGAAATTTAATCCACTTTCTCGTGATTTGTTTCTTTGCGTTTTTTTTTACTTTTACGTTGGCTGAAGGCGTGAGGATACGTGCATATCGTAGCGGATGCCAAGACAACTGTTTTCATATGCGTTCCTGTACTCTTCTTGCATCGTTCGGCGGGTGTTATTGAGGTCAAACGGCTTCGAAGTTAAATCGTGATCGAAATCTTTCTGTTTAATTTTCACTTTTGATTTCTCAAGCTGTTTTGAATGAATCTTTCCAAACAAGGATAATAACACCGTATATTAAATTCTTTTCGTGGAACTTTTTGAAATCTTTCCAATTTGCAAACTTTATCGTTCGCTTTTTTCTGCGAAGTATCAATTTGGGTACGTTGCTCCATTCATCTATAGAACACCTTTTTAAGAATCTGATTTTCTGTCTTATCGGTCGTTTCCCAAATCGACGGCGTCGTCTTGAGAGAACCATAACATTTTATCATTTCAACATGCTTTTCAGAACTTGTTTACCTTTCACGCCGTCGTCACTGGATGTCTGTGTGTGTGTGCATCTGTGTTTATTGCTATTTACGTTGGCACGTCGTCATCCCCACAGCAATATCCCACGACCTTTCCATTGGTGTTTCCCGTTGAATGTTGTGCTTCTGGTCGGTTGGTTGGATGGTGTCGGACGAATTCAACCATTTTCGTATCCGGGAAATAACATGAAAATGAGAAGAGAAAATAAAATCCGGAGAAAGGTCTTGTGAAAGCACAACGGACGCGTATGTGCTGAATAATGGATTGATTGCGAAATTTATCGCCGTTTGGTGAATGGAAAATTATTTTATGAATTTTTCAGTCCCCCCCGGACTGAAATTATTACTCTGAGCATTTGGAACCAAAAAGAGGTTAGTTGGTTGGGGGAAGCTGTATGAAATATGTATTCATGGCTGGAGAATGCATGAATGAATGAATTACATGCTGGATTAGAACCGAACAATGACGGGTACACTTCGTGTAAAATAAATTGGAGATTTGGGAGTAGAGATGCATGAACGAATGATTCAAATGTTATTCATAAAATTATTGTACTAACTATACCACTGTTTCAACGGCGTAATGAACGTTTTACCATCGAACTAAAACTCGGTGCTGGTTCAATATCAGGTCCTGTGAGCGAGAATGTTGAACAGAAAGTGATTCGTACATTCAAGGATCAACCCAATTCGTTGATAAGTGACCAGAAATTTCAATTCTCCAGTAGTACGTCCAGAAGGCGAACGGAACGTGCTTATTTGCACCTTTACAAGGTCTAGAAGACGTCTTCCTTTGGGATGAAAATTGAGCTATTGCCCTGGTCTCAACGCCGTTGAGTCTGATAAGCTGACAAAATCACATCGTTGTGTAAAGAATCAAGAAACACCAATGAAGTCTTTCAACAATTTCCAAATCCGGGGTGTTTCACTGTTTAAAATGAATTCACAGAAAATAACCATAAAACAATAGAAGGGTGATGTCTGAGACACTATCGCATTGCTCACGTACAACTACGAACGGTTCGATTCAAAAAGACTGACAAATAGACAACTGAGAATGACACCAAATTTAATAATTATTTCTTTTATTGAAAATCCTGATAATGGCTGGTTGTCACAACTCATTCATAACATTAAAAACCATTTTGATAACTTCAGGATAAATTATTAGCCTTAAGTTGCTGACTACAGCAAAAATACTGCAATAAAAATCGCAATTGACATCTTTTATACTCTGGCCCCTTAGAAATTAGTTGTGAATGAGCGGAGCTTAAGTTGCATAATTTTCTTTTTTTCAATTTTTCATTTGAATTTCATTCGAACCAATTATTCCGCGGAAATTGGAACAACAAACATTGGTTGCTCGTTATTGACGGCATGGTCAGAAAAGTTTAGAAATGCGTAGAACAAATGAATGATGAGGGGGTCTTCGTAGCCACATTGGTTGCGCGTTCGCTTACCAAGCGATCGACGGTGGGTACAAAACTCAGGGCCCTCAATTGACCTTTTTTGTGTTATTATAGAATAACTACGTCCACGTAACAACCATCAGTGATGAAGATCCATTCAAGATCGGAGTCTTGGCTTCGTCCATACACGTATTGCTGCTTGCAACAACATCGGTCTGTTGTGCTATTAAAAACACAACAATGATCGTATCAACTCTCCGCTGTCCAATCTAATTCAACAATGGAACAGAATGAATACTCTTACGCCTAAATGGCTACTGTGTAATTCACTATATGTATAGATACAATAAACATGTAACATGCACATGATTAAATTCGGCATAACGCTAATGAGCCTAAATAAATAAATAAATTGGGATAAACAAATGTATGATGAAATAGGAAGGCTTCCAATTTTCGTCAATTTAATTTTTTGACGAACGAAGGAATTGCAATGAATAGCATATAGAACAAATCACAGGAAGT